>NW_017731754.1:753652-759713 GCF_001890085.2 Hipposideros armiger | reverse complement strand
GGGGAAATGCAGTTACAATTCCAACCCGGGGTTTTAAGAGCCTCTCCCGTGTGCCTGGTTCCAACGCACTGCCTTTGCCCCTACCTGACTGTGTGGACCCCAAGGATGTGTCATTTACTGACCTGAACACGCAGCCCTCCTGCCTCGCTGTGACCTACGCGGTTATGAGAAATGTGGCGACAGGCAGAGCAAGTGTACCTCGCTGGGCAGCACCGCAGCGGGCGTGAGAACCTAAGCCTGATGCCACTGTCTTGGCCTGACACGTGTATTTTCCCAACGCCGCCAAGACAGGAGGCAAGGGGCCAGGACCAGCATGGGAGCAGGGGCGCCAGACAGGCCACACTGGAAGGAAGTTGCTGCCCACTCAGGGACTACCTTCACGCAGTGACACTCTGCGTTCCCCCTTCTCTGGGCGCCCCGAGGTCTGGGCTGGCAGCGAGGCTGGAACAGATCCAGACCACTGAGCAACCACAGGACGAAAAGAAGGAACACTCACCCATGCACTCTCCACAGAAGCAAGTGTGCCACTTTCAAAAGAACTGGAAGGAAAAGGCTAGAGACGTAATAGATGGCAGGGCTCAACCTCATCACCTCATCAAAACGTGCAAACTCATGCTTTCTTTCCACCCCGAGATACGTGGAGAGCCCAGGGGTGGCGGGGGATTATCCCAAATAAAACATGAGTCTCCTTTTAAAAGGACAGCAGCTCTCACCTGATCCGCAGAGGAAGGCATCATACGCTGCTTCATGAGGGTACTTGGTCTCAACTGAGACATTGTTCCAGAATCAGGAGAGAGAGGCAAGCAGCGATTAGAACGTGGACTGGGAAAGGAGGCTCGCCTCCACGCTCATGTCACACTCCTACGGGCTGTGCACACACCACCATCCCCGCCCGGGTTCCATCCCCAGTGGGCCGTGCGCACACAACCACCAGCCCTCGCTCCTCCAGAAAGCCCCTCCCACCCACACCCCCTCTTCACCCCCGTCCTCCCCATGGCGGCATGAGCACCCACGGAAGGAGGACGCAGAGAGCCACGTTTCCCAACAGACTGACCACCACGGCCGCCCCCGGGACCTCTGATACCTCTGGAGTCACTCCCTCCGAGGGAGGGGACTGCTGGGAGCTTGGCTCAGGAAAACGGTGGCAGGAAACCCACATGGCCTCCCACACACCTGCCACCTGGGGGGCGGGCCTTAGCTCGCGGGCCTTAGCTCGCGCACCTCAGTGCTTTGCCAACTGCGGAGGAGCACGGCTCATGGGCACGTACCGTATTTTTCACACTTGCTTGCGTGAATAATCACTGGCCCAGAATTCTTGGTGGGATTCAAGTCACTATTAGAGACATGGAATAGAGACATTCATTGAAAACAATCCCCCTTGTTTTCCCCTCATGCTCTTAGGTTCATATCAACAAAAATGTCCTCAGTTCTGGGACATCTTTTAAAAAAAAAAAAAACAGCAGCAGCAGCAGCAGCAGGGATGTAGGCCTGGGCAGATAAGGTCTGGTAACCAGGCAACAGGACAAGTGAAAGAGCAGCGGGCACGAGGCTTGTCTGGGTGGCTCTGAGCATCTATCAGACGCTTAACGCGAGCCTGGGCACCAGGGTGAACGATGATGCCAACTGTGCCCTCAGGCCTGGCTGTCCAGTGCTCTGAAGGACAGCGATGAGAGCACCTGCGTCCTAGAAACAGCGCCAAGGGCATGACGGTGCGCTCCGAAGGTCAGGGACTCACCTAGGTATTGGCATCATTCATTCATGCAAAATGTTTAATGTGCACCTACTATGCCTTGCACTGCTGGAGGCCCCAGAGAAACATCAAAAGAAAAAAAAAGAGAAACAAAAAACAACCCTGTTCCCATGGAGCTCATCATTCCAATAATCGGAAACAGATAAAAGAAAAAACCCTGGCTGACAGACAGAAAATACATCATGAAACAGCAGTGGGTATTTTACCAGGTTCCCTCCCCTTTGGAACAGGGTTTCTCAACCTCAGCACCAGAAGCATTTTGGGCTCGAGAATTCTGTGTTGGACCGGGGGTGGGTGGGTGGGGGTCCTGTGCATCCTGGTCTCTACTTACTAGATGCCAGTAGCACCCTCAGTTCTAACAACCAGCAAGTCTCAGCATTGCAAATGTGTCCTGGGAGCAAAGCCGCCCGACAGGGAGCCCCTGCTCTCCAAGCAGCTGCCAACCATAGCGTCCTTACCTGTTTAGGACTTCATAGACTTCGGAAAGATTTGACACCCTTGGGAAATTCAGCTCCTGTAATTATGGAAAACAAATTAGGCAGAACAAAAGGTTTGTGCTTTTGTTTATTATCTGCTTTAGGAATTATCAAATGGCCATTAAAATGACCTGGAAAATGCCAACTCCCACAGCCTTTTCTCTCTCTTCAAACATGCCCATCCTTATTCCTCACTTACGATGCCAGGGTACCTAGTGTCCTTGGATCGGGTCCCTGTAAGGGACGCAATAACCCAGGCCGGAAACAGCTGCCACGAACAGTTCACACCATCTTCCTTCAAAGACAAGTGTTTAAGGAGTTCTAGAAACACAGGACTCCAAGGCGCCAGACCCAGGCCAAGGACATGTGTGTAGGTCAGCAGGCATTCTAAAGACCAGAGGGCCTTGGAAAATGCCAGGTCACCACGTCCGACAGTGCATTTCATCTTGTGTGGAAAGGAGCGCCATTGGTTTGCTCAGATCAGCCCCCACACGCTCCCCGCTTCGCCCAGGACTCGGTGACATGGAGACGAGCAGCGTCACAGGACCGGCCAGAGCTCAAAATGTGTGAAGGACACAAGGCGCGAGTCTGGGCCAGAGGGACCAAGCAGCCCCGTCGAATTTTTGCGGCTCCCTTACTGAACAATTAACTTTAAGGCTTTAAAACGTGGATCCAATTCCCCTTTCTCTGTTCCTCAGTTTAACTTCTAAACAGCCTTTAACCAGCTGGCGTGTCCCTTTTCCACGTGTGGTGCACAACAGAAGTCACCCGAGAGGGTCAGCAATACCGCCCGCCGCCCCTCCAAACCAGAGGGGCCACCAGGAGGGCCCAGGTGTCAGCACTTAGCTTCCCAGGTGATTCTAATAGGCTGTCAAGGTTGCAAACCCAGGACCTTAAATTAAGGCGCAGATATTTTCTCAAGAGGGGACCCCCCCACCCCCACAGTCTTTAAGCATGTTGTAAATATTTACCAGGCGTGTTATCAAGCTCTAGAACAAGTTCTGTTGTCCCAGCTAAATAAGCACATGAACTATACACAAGTCAGTCAAAGCATGGGCACTTGAAAGAGGAAAAGACAAAATTGATATATAAGCTGATAAGACCCAGCCGTGCTGAGACAGAAAAGGAAACCGATACCAGTTATAACATATGAGAAAAGAGTACAAGGAACACTTTGTTTTTTAAGAGAGAGAAAGCTAAGTGTTATTGGGACAAAGCATTCCTTACACAATGCAATTTCATTTGGTACCTTCCAGATATCCTTTGTCACATTCTTGGTATCGATGAGGACAGGAAACAGGTTGTGGATATTCAGCTTAAATTGATTGTAGCTTTCTGAAGAGAAAGGCCCAGTTAGTGAGAAGTGAGTTTGTGGATAAACATAGGAAGGCGAGTTTTCCCACCTAGCTTGTCACCAGCCAGTTAATAAATAAAGCAAACAAAATAGGAACTGAAAACATCATTACTCCTAATCATTAAGGATTTCTAAATCCAACCTGCCACCCTCATTTGTGATAGTAAAAGCCAAATGGTTTTCCATTAAATTCAGGGCACCGTTATTGCCAACATTAGTTCATGTAGTTTGCAAAGTTCTAGCCAATGGAAAAAGGAGAAAAGGGTGTTATTGGAAAGGCAGATACGAATTCATCAATTGTAAATGACTGCTCAGAGAAAAATCAGCTAAAAGTCATTATAATGAGAGCCAAGTGCCCCGATAAAAAAGAAAATCTTTAACTACTAATTGGTATATTTATCAAAATTATACCTGCATGTCGTTTAAAGAGGTTTACTGCAGAAACAAACCGCACAACCCCTGCTACCCTCCTCTCACTACCCTCCCTTTTACTCCTCCCCAAAGGCAACTGCTTTCACTTCTGTTCTTTGGGTGTTTATCCCCACTTTTCTAAACAACACATGTATGCAGACGGGTGATTTTCCCAGTTTTCGGCATTTAACTACTGGCTTCCCACTGTGTGAAATGACAGCTACCTTTCACTCCACAGCCAGCACCCCGTCACTGCACCACAGGCACGTTATTCACAGGGGCCACCCGGCGTTCTCCAGCGACTTGTCCTTTCTTGCACAGCTTTTGTTCTCCCAGCACTTTTTCTGCTTTGCAGTTTGGTTCGCTTAGTGTTTTAGTGAGTGCTTATAATTATTTTTACCTCTAACTCTCCCCCAATTCTCTCAAGATGCTCAAACTGAGGTGTTTTATCATTCCTTGGGGGAAATCTCCTAGAACCTTCCCACCCCTTTGAATCTAGACCAGTGTTCTCTGGACATTAGTTCATTTCATCCCACCCAACTCTATGGTATTGGCACCATTACTACCCCCACTTCAGAGGCAAGGAAACTGAATGGGTCTGTAACGTAACTTGCTGGACAGCACACACGTAACGGGGATGAGGACTGAAGCATAGCTCCTAACTGCTAACCACACTGCTGTATGCCCAACAGTGGCATGTCACGGAAAGCTATGCTACAGCCGTAACACAAGGCCACACAGCCATTAAAAGCACATGTATTAGGTTAATGACACAAGTAAATCTTTTCGGTAAGTTAAAAAAAAAAAAAAGCCATACAGAAAATCGAATACACAGTGTCATCAACTATAATATGTAAAAACTCACAACAGAGGAAAAGCCAAGTGTCGGGATTATTGCTGACAGTACAGGCGGCCTGTCTCCTTCACACATTTCTGATTTTGCCAAGTTTTATACAATGAGACTAAACAACTTCTGTAATGGGGGAGGAGGAGCAATTTAAGCGTAAGTTTTCTCCCTGAGAAAGTCCCCCCGTGGTCTTCCACTTGGGGAAAATGGTAAACGGCACAGATCTGCCGGACCTCCCAGAAACCGACGGACCCTGGAGAGGGTGGAGTGTGCACGTAGGGGCTACTTGAGGAGCGTGACTCTGGGCCAGTCCCCTTGCCAGATGGCAAACTGGGATCAAAGGAAGGAGCCTGACGGGTCTGCCCCTACCTGGGAGAGGTCTGAAGAACTTCTCATGGAGATGCAGCAGGTCCATCATCATATTATGTCCCACTAAGGGCTACTTGGGAGAAATTGACAGGTGAGAGGAATGAAATGTTAAAAATCATACCAACAGACATCATGGACTAACAGTCTCTTGCCAAGAGGGTAGCTTTAGAACCCACTGCAACTCTGACCACACAGTAAGTCCATCCCCATGAAAAGTAGCCCAATTGCTTAAATTCCAGAAAAGAAGAAAAGCAGTGAGTAGGAGGGACTTGAGGCCAGGGCCACGTGGGAATCTGAACTGGGAAGCAGACGCGTTCAGCTCCCCAAGTAGTTTTAGGTCAATTTGTATTGGAATGCCTATGTGCCTGAAAGGAACAAAGAAATAGTAATATTTCATACGGACAGTCTTCCCCCAAATTAATCTATTATGATTTGATGAAAGCAAAGTTAGCTCCATAAGGCCCATTACCAGCAAGAAGGAATCGCTTATCTCAAGGAATTTTGTTGATAGTCCCATCAGCATTACAGCCAGAAATACAAAAGACTGCTCCAGACCAAGAAGAGAGATATTTTTCCTACCTTCTGGGCTTTCACCAGCATCTGGAAAAACACAGAAAAGCCCCTCGCAGAGAGAAGGATCTTCTCCTTCCAACAGCTCTCTCGATCACAAGAGTTGTTCTCAAGATACCAGCGATGTTGTTTACTCACTTTCTTCACTATCACCTGAAATGAAATGTAGAGACCAGTTCCCTGAATCCTGGGAATGAAGCCAAAGTGGTTCTTCATCTCAAAAGAGAAATGGGAGTGGGGGGAAGGGCAGGTGGAGGGGAGAGAGAGAGAGATAGAGAGAGAGA
>NW_017731754.1:734217-743867 GCF_001890085.2 Hipposideros armiger | reverse complement strand
CTCATGTCCAAGAGAGGAGAATTTAGCTCTTGAATAAAAAAAAACAAAAGAAAAAAAATAGGAGGATGGGATGACCTTAGCTACTAACAACACTCTGCAGTTACATTATTGCATAAGCTTCCGAGCTGTCTGTTCCTCCAGACACTCTCTTCCGCTGGTGTAACAGCGGCGGCTTTATTACATGTTCCAAACAATGCTATTTCATCCATAGATCCTCCGCGGCTCCTGCAGCATCACACCACCTTCTGTCATAGCACTCTGCAGTAGTTTTATCTGGTTTTAAAGATCAGAAAAAAAGGGAAAGATTAAGTCAACACCATCAGTAAACAGTTTACTTACTGAGAAAGAGAAATAAACGACTGCTTTGCTTTCTGCTAACTTCCCAGCCTACAATGGTTTTTCAGAGAGTGATCTTAATAATGACAGAGAAGAAAAACGAGAATGGCAAGCTGCCAAGGATTAGCAGCATTTTAAAGTATCACACAAAGAAGTAGAGCTGTCGATCATTCACTGTGGGTTTCAAACCTGCCCCTCACTGACTCTGGGCAGGTTACTTATATACAGAACAAGGAACACTAGTTCTGACCCTTGGGCTGCTGTGAGGATGAAATCAGGTAATGCACCTCAGAGGCTGACACATGAAAAGAACTATTATTATGTAGGTATCTAATGTCATGAATTAACACAATATCTTTCAAACAAGTACATGAAAACAAAAATACCGAGTCTGAGGCTGCCTCCCAAGGAGTTGGTTGGTAGACCATGAAGTTGATTCCAGCCTCTAAGCACCGTTCTGCCAGCACTCGACCTATACTCTCGCAAGCCACCACGTTTCTGGTGCTGTAAAGGTGCTTTTTAATAGCCCATTCACGAGTGGATGCCGAAACCACAACCCGGCCACTGCAATGTTCAACAAGCGCTTCTATATGATGCTGCGTCCGTACAACTCGCAACCTAAATGAGGTGAGAAGAGAATAAAATCATAAAAGAATCATAATAGTGACAACAGGTGAATAAATGCCTAAATATTTCATTCATTTACTTCAATGTACTTAACCTGGAAAGGTGTTTTTCCTCTACCTTTGAAAGGGTGTTCTCAATAACAAACCAAACATTCCCACTTAACCTCAAATATCCAAGAGAATGTTGGTATTTCTGAGAGCTGAGACTTATTTACACAGCATCTGCTTCAAAAAAGGATTTGAGGAGGCAGAGCTAAGTTGCTGACCCTATAATAGATAAAGACTAACTCTATGCTTTTATTTTCCAGCTAACACCAAAATAAATGTAAGATGGATCAAAGATTTAAANGGGAGGGAGGGAGAGAGGCCTTTCACAGACGCCAGGTGTGGCTGAGCGACAGGTAAACGATGGTGCTGCTGTCCAGGCGAGGACTCACCCCTCGGTCTCGCAGCACCGTCCAGATGTCGGGGAGGGCCTGCCTCAGCACGAGCTGGACTTCGAAGGCCTGGAAGCCTACAGCAAGGAAACACAAGGCTGGCACAGAGCCACCACAAACCCTGGGACAGCAGTCTGCCTTCCCCTCAAGAGAAGCCCAAGAGGAACAGAAGCTGAGAGACGGGCGGATCAAGTGGAAACGCAGCTCTCAGGTGTGCCTAAGCCCACGAGGCAGGACTGGCACAGGCTATCATGGCGTGCTCTAGGGCAGCATTCTCGAAGTCTCTCTCAGGGCCACTCTTACATTGAGGACCCCGAAGAGTCTTCTTGTGTGTGGGTTATAGCGATTGATATTGACCATGTTAGAAGTTAAAACTATACATTAAATTTAAAACTGTAAAGTTTTCTTTTAAAATAATAAACCCATTCTAATTTTGCCCAGGATTTTGTAACATCATACACTGGCTACTTGAAAAACACTGGTTAGGGTTCCATAGTGTAATGGTTAACACTCTGGACTCTGAAAAACACTGGTTTGCTGAGTTACGCGGGTTGTCTGACGTTCACACGTTTCCTTAGATGATACCAACAAAAGACACTTGTAAACATGGCCACTGACCTCATCAGAAAAGGCTCAGTATTGGGAAGCTGTCGAGCTTATGGGGGCAGATTCGAGTTTTCCAAAATGCCAGCTTTTGATTGAAAGTGCCCATTTCATCACTAGCAAATACTGTGAGTTATTCTCCTTGAAGTGACAGGCTTACTTTTTTCATTTGAGAAAATGACTGAAGATACTCAAGTCAAAATAACCAGTTAGTTCCTTTAAGTACAAATAATATTCCATGAAAAACAAGCAGCTAATTCAGCTTTCAACTCAAAAACTTGCACGAGTGCTTTTTCTCAAGACAACCCCTGTACTTTGGAAAGAAACAGCAACGTTTTATGCATACTTTTTTTTACATAGTCGTTTTGACACATAAGATATTTTAAAAGATGAGCGAAGGCTGAAGTTAAATTAAAAATTATTACTTCTTCACCAAGGAGGTTCTTAAACTGGATTTTTTTTTTGTAACTGAGAGTAAGTGGTAACAAAAACCCAGTGACGAGCAGCGTGGTTTGACGCCTTAATCTGTGCCGAGGTGCTGACAGGCTTACCCACCAGTGCTTCGGCGCCATCAGTGCAAATGGCACAGTGACTATGCCAATGATAGTTCAGTAATATTTTTGACAATAGTTTTGGCCTCATGGATCCCTCGGAAAGAGTCTCAGAGATGCCTGAGGCCCACAGACCAGGCCTGACAACCACTAACCTCGGGCATGTTCACTGTGATTCCACATTGCGCCACGGGAAAAATTCAGGCATTAACAAAAGTAAATAAAAGTACACAGGGCACTCAGGATTGGGATACAAGGATGGTTCTGAATGGAACTTCACTTCCTCAACCTTAAAATTGAGGTTTTTAGGTTGAGAAGTTGAAAGCCTTCAACTTCTCAAGTGAGGTCAGAGCTTTATCTCCCCACAAAGACCACACATCTGCTGAGCCAATGCCAAGGTCCACGGGACGAGAGGGGATTGCCCCAAGCCCTGGTATGTGACAGTGATGGGTTCCAACACTGCCAGGTCAGGGGAGCAGCCTCCTGCCTACCAGAGATGCCAGGGAGAGTCATCCAGTCGCCTTCCTCTGCCAGGTGCAGCCACCGCGTCACCTCATCAATCACCACCTTGATTTGATCTTTATCCAGGGAACTGAAAACGGGCACATGAAAGTGGAAATGCTGGAGGAAACCAGTAGGACTGTGACAAGGTTAGCACTGTCTCCAGTTTTAACACGGTCATGTTGGCAAGAAAACACGGACCCAAAAATGACCATTTATTTTCCGAGTCTTGTTAAAACAGGAAGCCAAGCACTTGGCCAATCCTCTCTCGCATGTCACAGGAGAACGTTCCATCCCTGCCTGCTTCATTAGGACATATGGAGGGAAAGGTACTGGGAGCCAGCCAACACTATGCATTACTATTGGGCCTGTCTTCCTAATTCAGCTCTCAGAGGTGCAAAAACACCATCTGGGGAAATTAGGAAAAGACAGGAACTTTGGTAAGTACATCTTCTCCTGTGTCAGAAACATAAGAACATGATGTTATTTTGAGATACAGAAAGGCCTTTTCTCCAGTATCCAGAAATAACAGGAGGTTAAAAATTCAAATTGTTTTTTCCCCCCTTACAAAAAGCTACACTTTTATGTGAAAACCACAAATGAGGATAAAAAAATTTACCCCAAAAAAACTCCAACATTACTTAAGATAATGATCTGGACCAGATAATTAATCGTAACATTCCAGAGTGAAAAGCTATCTAATTTAACCCCCTTCCTGATAAAGAAAAATAATCTGAAGCCCAAATTACGTAAACAACCTATTCAGAACACACAACTAAGTGACAGCAGGGCCTGCCTGAGACAGGGTGGCACGCTCCTGCTACCACACAACACTGCCACTCACTCCATCACTCCTGGTCCCAGCTCTAGGGAAGTACAGGGTTTGAAGTGTGACAACTGGCACCAGGGGCCAAAGGAAAACAAAGGAAGAAATCCTGCCCTCAGGGAACACAGCAGGACCAAGCACCGGAGGGACAGGTCCAAGCTGAGGCATGGGACGCATGGTCAAGGTGACTCATGACTTACCCCTGAAGTCCCTAAGATCACACTGAAGGCCAACGTAACACCTCACCACCATTTCCCACCCTAGCACTGCAGTGGCGCTCCTGCTGCTTAGAGTACCCAATTAAGAGTCAGTTCCTTTTCTTTTTTCCCTCCATTTTTAAAGCCTGAAATCACAATCAATGCCGTGAGAGGTTTCTCCACTCAGACACAGGATGGAATCACCGGCACTCGGAGCTCAGCACATGCCGCAGAAGCCACCCCAGCTTAAGGTGATGGTGCACAGTCACCACCCTCTGGAGGGAGCGTGCCTGCCCACGGGACATGCAGAGAAAACTCCAGCCACAAAGAAACCCAGCAAGAAACCCAACCGGGAGAAACAGGCTATACCTGCGAACTTTCCAGTTCCCAGTCAGGATGTTGTGTTTAATTTTCTTCTCCTGTTCTTCATTCATATATGGGATTCCATTTTTAAGAAACTAAAGACAGGAAGAGAACAAGGAGTCTGGCTAGTCGTGTCCTCTGTGCCGGGGAGCAGAGGAAAAGGAAACCTTCCTTGTCAGGTTTCATGCGGACGTGAAAGGGGACGGTAACGGGACTCGGACACCAGGTGGACAAGGCAACCTTTAAAACCTTCCCACGCCCCTCCTCCAATGCCATACCTTGTTATAGTCGAAGCCATACTGATTCAAAAACTGAACACTAGAAGCCTGGAAAGAGAACTCTGAATCCAAAATCCCAAATGTTGTAGGGAAGAGAAAGAAGTTACACGAATGGGCTACGTACCTATAAAAAACAATAAACATAAGGAAAAAAAGCCAAAACCATTTTAAAAACTCTGGCTCAGAGAGCAAGCTTCAGAGGAGGCTCTTCCTTTCACTTGAGGAGTATTTGAATGACAGCTGCTTCCAGTACTATGACTGGCCCTGGGGACCAATGACAAAAGGCAGAGGTCCTGTCCTCCAAGAACAGAGTCTGCCCCCCATGGTAAGCCCAGCAGCGGGACTGCCATCCAACGTCCTCTCTGCTGGTGCCCGGGAGCTACGTCAGCCTCGGGCATAACGCTGTGTTCACCGCCATCCTGATGGAGCACAGAGGAGACACTGGAACTGGAGACAGGAATGTCTAAGGGCCAGAGCAGGGTGTCAGGAAAGGCCCCCCAAAAAGGCGCCGCTTCAGAGACTTGAAGGACAAGCCCGAGTCTGCAGGGCAGAGAGCAAGCAGATGGGCACAGAAGCAGGAGAGAATATAGAGTGTCCAGGGCCAGAGTGGTTCAGGGCCTGATGCAGAACTTGGGGTGAGTAACTGGAGAAGATAAACGGGCAAGGGCCCTGGGTTTTGTAAAAGGTCTTTATACTTACTTGTTTGACTCTCCTTCAATGCTGGAAAACACAGACAATCCTAGAAGAATGACAGTAGGGGGACTGAGTACCGAAGCAGAGCTGCCAGAAGTTAACCACTAAAACAAAACATTTNCAATTTGAAGACTGAATGGTTATAGCTAGTTTGCACAATTTAAATAGAAAAGAAACTTGAGATGATTTAATATGGTCCCGTTTTAAATGTTTATTTTCACAAGCTTTTGAGGTTTTTTTCCTCACTTATAACAGTATTCATACATCACAATTTTATTAATAGTTTTTTTTAAAAAGTTGTTTTCCTTTGGCTCGGTTAAGAGCTCGCTCAAGAGTGTGAGCTCTGAGCAACAGGGTCACCGGTACGATTCCCGGCCCAAACTGAGCTGCCGCTGTGCTGCCAACAGGTGGCAGGATGGCTCAGCTAAATGAATGAATGAGAGAGAGAGAAAGAAAAAAGAAAGTTGTTCCCCACCCCACCCATGACCTGAGACTTGGAAATTTCTAAAACCTTCCCTTTATAATTAACCTAAAGAAAAAAATGTTAACAGCTTATAAAAACAAGATGTCTTATATTTTAAATGCTGACAAGGCAATCTCATGAGTTCAATATGGGAGTGTGAAAAAGTAAATGTGATCAATATGTCATAAACTTCAAGGTCATCAGCACATTGATGTAATAGAGGCACTATTTGGTGAAGAACAAATAATAATTTGTCCTAAAGAAACAAACGATGGTTTGTGGGAGGAAATGTTTGTATTTCTAGATTAAACTAGAAGCCATTAGAGAACGAAATCTACTTCGTCTGAAGTAATAAAAATGATCTTCATCCAAGTAACTTATCTATGGTTTGTTGTTTGTTTTTTTTTTTTTAGCTGAGCCACTGTTGGCAGATCAGCTGGGGCCAGGAATCGAACCGGCTACCCTGTTGCTCAGAGCTTGCACTCTTGAGCAAGCTCTTAA
Source organism: Hipposideros armiger (assembly GCF_001890085.2). Classification (NCBI taxonomy): domain Eukaryota; kingdom Metazoa; phylum Chordata; class Mammalia; order Chiroptera; family Hipposideridae; genus Hipposideros; species Hipposideros armiger. The sequence continues at coordinate 737,492 of NW_017731754.1, read as the reverse complement.
CCAATATGATAATATTTTTTAATAAAATTATTATAATTTCCCCCCAAAAGAANGCAAAGTGAAAAAGAGTTCCCAGTAGGGGAAAAAAATAGAAACATATCTAAGTGCTGTTTCCCATAGTTTAGAAAGAGGTCTTACAATCAAGGAAAACAACCACAACAGAACTAGCAAAAGACAAGTACAGGCAGCAAAACACATGCACATGGGAGTTCACTACCACTCATAAGAACAAGCACGGGGCAGTAAAATCTGTCTCATGGCCTGTTTTAATAAATGAAGTTGTACTGGAAGACAGCCGTGCTCATTCATTTATGTACCATCTATGGCTGATTTCCATTAACAGTGGCAGAATTGAGTAGCTGTAACAGAGTCCACGGGGCCTGCAAAACCTAACCATTAGATCATTTTTCCTCGACTAGGTGGACCAAACATTTAAGACTGATAATAGCCAGTGCGAGTGAAGGAAAGGCGCGTTCACTGCTGTTGGTGTGAGTCCCTGCCAGCTTTGTGGATGGGCGTTAGGAGGGATAGCTTGGCAACACGAAGCAATGCTTCAACACAGTTCCACTGCTAGAAGTACACCAAATGCATACTCACAAAAGTACAGGAATGTGTGAATACTAAGATAGTCAAAGCAACCTTGTTTTATCACACACAAATGGTAACCAAAGGATGCATCATTAGAAGACTGAGTCAATAGATACATTCAGTTTGGATCATTAGAAGACTGAGTCAATAGATACATTCAGTTTGGAATACTATACAACTGTAAAAAATGAACAAAAAGATCTCTAAACCCCATTAGTGAAAAAAACAAGATGTAAAACATGTGTGGTGTGACCTTAATGGTTTAAGTTTTCGCTAAACGAAAATCATACACACACATTTTTCCTTGAAAGATGGTATAAGTTGCTTAATGTTGATTTATTTAGGCATACAAGTAATGCTGCTCATTAAGTTTCTGCTTGTTCCAAAGTGTTAGGTCCCACAGGCATAACATGGCTGAAACCCAAACAAGCATGCAAAATGACAGCCAGGTTCTTTGTGAGGTGTCCAAGTTGTTTGACCAGTAGGAAACACAAAAACAATAAAAATATCTCTCCTAGCTCATGACAAACAGCCGAAGATCAGACTCACCAATCTGACAGATTGTGAATTGCTGGACACTCTGACGGGTCTTTAGATACCACTCCGACGGCAAGTCAAAAAGACTGTGAAAAAACAGGCATCTCACTCCATAGGCAATGAGATGGCATCAAGGTGCTCAGCCTCCGTGCTGAACCGGCACCTCTCACTCCGCCAGTTTTCCTTGTCACAACTGGGGAACACTACCAGCGTTTAGTGGACAAAGGCCAGGTCCCTAGACCCCCACACAAAACATTGACCTGCCAGCCCAGGGCCAACAGGGTGCCTTCTGTGAAACAATGCTGGCCGTGGCCAGGATGCCAGCCAGAGGGGCACCGGTGAGCCTTTCTATCTCAGCTGTAAGGCAGCTTGAGCTTTACCTGATCTGCTCCGGCCGCGACAAGCAGGAACGAAGGCCGGTGAACTCTATGTCCAGACCTGCAGGGAGGCAAAAAAGACAAAGAGTGCCCGCACGCAGACCACTGGCACCGCTCTTCATGCTGTGAATGCTGCAGGTGGCAAACCTGCCCAGCTTGGTGCTCAAGCGGCCAGGTGAGATCAAGAAGGGAAAACGGAGGGAGCCAAAGCAAGGACAACCCAGGCTGCCCCCTTCCGTCGGCTCGGCGTCACCTGGGCCACAGCAGAGCCAAAGGGGCAATTGCTGCTTAACGTCCCACTGCCCAGGCAGAGGAGGGCTCTCCCGGTCCTTCGGGGCCCCTCTCTGAGCCTCCCGCAGGCAGGCTTGGCCTCACCTCTCCACCCGGTCCGACCCGCGCCACCCCCTCCACAGGATCCTCCGGCCAGGGGTTCAGGCCACAAGGCTTGGAATCCGGGGCGGGGGTGGGGGTGGGGGTGCCTTACCCACGAAGTCCGCGCCCAGGACTAGCTCCTGCAGCAGAGGCAAGCTCTGTTCGAACTCGTCGGCGCCCACATCCATAGCCGCGCCGCTCCACCCCGGCGCCCAGTGTGGCCACGTGCCGCCACGCACTTCCGCCGCTGACCTTAAAGGGCTCGCGCGGAGAAAGCAGGCCGCCTCCGCGCCCCCACCTGCCCCGTGGCCTCCAGGTTGGGCCTGGGCTGCTGGCTGCACGCCACCTGCCCGCGCACAGGTGTTTAGTTTCACACCTTGCTCGCTAGGGTGAAGGGCTGCTTAGACTCCGCCTTTGGCTTCAAAGCCCCACTGACCTTGCTCCTCGTCAATTTCTTTGCAGCCCCTATAAGCTGAGCCACGTCATTTACATAGACCCAGGATGTTAAGAGGAATGGACAGAGAAAGTAGAGCCTGGAAAACGGTAAAACCAGACCATAAACAGCACCTGGAGGACTGCAGTAAGCAGGTACCACAAGGGGGGGGGCGGGCAGAGGCAACACGTAGTTTCCCAAATCAGCACTTCTTCCCAGCGTCCCCGTCCCTTCCCAACACCCATCTTTTCCTCTTTACTTTGTCTGCATCATAGGTGTCTTTAATACCTTAGGTGTTTTAACACAAAGCCTCAATTGCCTATTAAACTGAAGGTATCCTTGGTGCATAATGATCTCGGACAATCCTACTCCTTCCAGAAAAAAGCCCTACCTACAGTATCACTTACAGGTGAACCCTGTTTTTTTCAATTTCCAAAGCTGCTAGTCCAGTCCATCGTGTCACCTTTACTTCCTCCCTTGGATTCTAGACTTGTTTCAACAGCCTTCTACAACTGTGGTCTTCAAAGTGAGATGCTCCAATCAATCTTTAAGATGAGGGAATATTAGAACTATAGTATATACTTTTAAATGTCTCCACTGGGGTATTTACTAATCAAAAGGGGATTAAGCCACTGCATTGTGAATCACTCATACATTTTAAAAATGTTGGTGCACACGTTACCTTTAAAACTAACATTGACTACTCAGATTGACAGTAACGTTATTTCACTTTCATATAAATATATAATTGAGTACACACTTAATAATTAGGGGTAAAATGCTCTACAAGCCACTTTAACTGCTTACAGGTTCTTCCTCTTCATGTTGTAAACAGCCAGAAACAAGATACCTCACTTGGATTTAATCCCTCTTTTAAGAGAACGGCTATGATTCCCATCTACCCAAGCTTCAATTTTAGATTAACTTGAATGCTCTTCAAGCTTCATCTCCTAGCTAACAAATTTTCA
>NW_017731754.1:731268-734196 GCF_001890085.2 Hipposideros armiger | reverse complement strand
ATGCTAGAGAGCTAGTCGTGAAGATGTAGTTTGATTGCTACTGTGGAGTTTGACTGCCTACTTTCACTTGACCCATATCATTCAAATAAGTTTTTCATGTAAAAAAAATAACTGAACCAAACCTACAAACTATTTTTGCCAAGAGTCAGGAATGCTCTTTTAAATTTCACTGCATAAATACTCTTTTCTTCTTCGTGATATAACAGAAAGTGACCTTTCTTCCATCAAAAGCCAATCTCTTCGATAAGTGTTCCGGATTTTGTTGCTTTCTGCCTTAGAGTCTTGCTTCATTGATTGTTCTTTCTTACCTGCATCTTCAATTACTAATTCTACTCACTGTTCGTTTCTAGACTCCACTTGTGGCTAGGCTCACACATTCTGCTCCAATTACTCCCTATCCTTCCCTCTCTCTTTACAGCCAGATGTCTCGAGTGATTTACACAAAAACTTTTATGGCGTTTTACTTCTTATCCCTTTTTTCAGCTGTTTTTCTTTTTCATCTGTGGAGGATCACTTGTTAAGGTCACTAGTGACCGTGAAATTCACTAGACACTTTCAGCCTTCACTTGACCTGTATGAAGCCTTTGATTGCTTTCTTGAAACACTTAGAAGGTGGAGTACTTTGTGACACTGCCTACCTGAATTCTCTGCCTGGGTTGCCACCATCTCACTCCTTTCCCCAGGAAATCCAACATTTCCATGACTTCAGATATTAATTGGGAGACTCCCACATCTATTTCTCTGAGCTCCAAACACATATTTGTCTAATTGAATGCTGCTTAAGCATCTCAAAGTCGTATCTGAAACAGAACTTGTGATGGTAACACCCCACATCTGCTCTTACCTATTTTAATGATAGGGACCCCTCTACTTAGACAGAAAACTAGAAAATCTTGAACTNACACAGAAATTACAGATTATACTGAGATTCTTGGCGTGAAAAAGCACTAGCTTTTGAGACATAGGCTCTACTCCCAGTTTTGCTGGGAGTCCTAGTAAAAATTACAATCTTTTAATCCAGGGGTCAACAGACTTTCTCTGTAAAGGGTCAGATAGTAAACGTCTTAGGCTTCGTATGCCGTACAGTCTCTGTCACACTGCTTAATTTAATCACAGTAGTACTAGAACAGCCAGGTCAAAATGAGTGGTGGTGATGTTCCAAAAAAACTTTCTTTGTGGATAGTAAAATTTGAATTTTATATATGAGGTGTGATAAAGAAAATACAGTGAATGTTTAAACCAAAAAAATGTATTACAATAAAAGACACATTGCCATTAATCCCCCTCAAAATACTCCCTCTCACTTCAAACACACTTATCCCATTGTTCTAGCCATTTTCTTAAGTTCTGGAAGTCCTCTTTCGTGAGTGTCTTTAGTTGCACTGTTGTGGCTGCCTTGATGTCCTGAATCCATTCAAAATGTTTACCTTTCATGGTCATTTTAACTTTGGGGAAGAGCCAGAAGTCACACGATGCCAGATTCAATGAATAAGGTGGATGAGGACACACCATAATGCTTTTATTTGACAGAAATTACCATACCATAATTGATGTGACAGAGCATTGTCATAATGGAGGATGAAATCGTTTGCCCATTTCATGTTAATGCATTGTTCATGATCCATGATTTACGGCACACTTTAAAACACACCTTCTCTCAACTGTAGCTCATACCCGACTGACTGCACTGAACAAGTTGAAACTTGTCACACACTGCTACTAAGATTCAATGCACCACTTCCCATATTGAAGATCCCTCCCTTCCCATTGGATGGCACTCGGCAGCAGCATTCACCATAGTTTTTGATCACAACGGAAAGGCTCCGTGTCACACATCACTTCTGGTACAGCAATTTCTGTCAAATATAAAAACATTATGGTGTATCCTCATCCACCTTATTCATGGGATCTGGCACCATGCAACTTCTACCTTTTCCTCAAAGTCAAAATGATTCAGGACATCGAGGCAGCCACAACGCAGCTAAAGACACTCACGAAAGAGAACTTCCAGAACTGCTTCAGAAAGTGGCAGAATGATGAGATAAATGTGTTTGAAGTGAGGGGGAGTATTTTGAGGGGGATTAATGGCAATGTGTCCTTTACTGTAAGTTTTTTTTATCTAAACATTCATTGGGGTTGGCCGAGTGGCTCAGTTGGTTAAGAGCACGAGGTCTGAGCAACAGGATCGCCGGTTCGATTCCTGGGCCAGTGAGCTGCACCCAAGCTGAGCTGCTGCTGAGCTGCCAACAAGTGGCCAGATGGCTCAGCTGGTGAGAGTGCATGCTCTTAACAAGGTTGCCGGTTCCACTACCATATGGGATGGTAGGCTGCCCCCTCCCCACCGCCGCCCCCCAGCAACTAAGATTGAACACAGCACCTTCAGCTGAGCTGCCAACGGGCAGTCAGATGGCGACTGGACTTAGAGCTGAGCTAGCTGCGCCCTCCACAACTAAGATTGAAGGACAACAACTTGGCTGTTCCCCTTCCCCAATAAAATCTTTAAAAATAAATAAATAAAAATTTAAAAACATATAACTGTTCAGCTTGTGAGCAAGTTGGCCTATGAGCCACAGTCTGCTGATCCTTGTTTTAAACCATCTGTTCAACAAAGGAGTAGGGCTCACGTCTAAGGTCGCTTCCTACTACAGAAAGCCACAATTCTATACTGAGAATACATGAACAAAGCAGATAGTGGGGGGAAAAAAATGGGAAAATACTTCAATTAAATGATCCAAATATTAAGTGACTGTAATTGGATAGGTGTTTCAAAGAACTTTAGACTTAAGATCCAGATTATTTCAAAATGGAACTGCTTACTGCCTTTGACTCCTCCCTGTATACACTAGGCAAAAATGCATCATAGCAACTGTAACACTTTATTATTCCTATCCCATCTTCCACTATAAAACTGTTAAAGCGGTTTTTTTT
>NW_017731754.1:727446-729173 GCF_001890085.2 Hipposideros armiger | reverse complement strand
GCTTCTCCAATCATCGCTTACGCTGGGGTGCACGCAGACTCCGGAGCCGACCAACCACCTCGTAGTACCGCACTTGGGGGTGGGGCGTGACCCGTTAGCCTGTGCCATGTGTTTTGCAGTTTTTTGCTGGGGTCTGCGTAAGGCACCCCGGTAACTTCACGTTACCTTATTTGGACTCTTTGGTCGCATAGCTTACACCGACCATTGTCGGAGCCACAAGCACCCCGGTTGGGCCCTGGGAGTGAACGGAACAACACAAGATGCAATTTCTCTTCAAAGTCGGTAGCTGTCATTTTCCCGAAGGTACATGGAGAGCCTTGCTTTGCCCTGTGCCGCAGAGGTTCAGGCCCCCAAGCTTATACGCGAGCTCAGGAACACAGCCTGCAACTTGCCGCGGGTTCTCCGAGCAAGGCCCTACGCTTAAGGAAAAACAATTACTGTGTAAGCGCAAGACTAGCTCAGAACCCCAACTCTACTTCAGAGAAGGACCCGCTCTGCCCCTCCGTCACGCTGCGCGCCAAGCTCCACCTTACGGAACCACCTTTTCTAGAAGGTGCAGCCGCGCACGCGCACCCCGTACCCCGCGGGAGGCTTCAGCCGAGCGCCTCCTCCCTCTAGAGGTCAAGACCCTGACTTCCGTTCCTCTACTTTCGCGTCCCTCTCATTCGCTGTCCCTCTCATTCGCTGTCTAGTTGAACGAACGTGCGGAACCGCCCTCTTCCGGCGCCTCACTTCCTGCGCTTCCCGCCCCCTCGTTCTTTCCCGCCCTGCCCCACGGGGAGCGGTGTTCCCGGCAGCCCCTGCAGCGGCGCTTGGGCCCGTTCCACGCCGTCGCTGTCGCTGGTGTGGCCGCCTCCCGGCCCAGAAACGCTAATTATCCGCAGTGTGAGTGAGACTCGAGGTGTTACCTGCCAAGAAGATGGAGGGGCCTTTGTCCGTGTTCGGAGACCGCAGCACTGGGGAGGCGATCCGCTCCCAGAACGGCAAGTGCGGGCAAGGCCTGGGTCGGGCCGACGGCGGTGCGGTACCCTCCCAACCCCAGCCCCTCCCGCTCGGGCCGTGGCTACCGTCCTCGCGTTTCTTTCTCTCCCCGAAAAAGGGTCTGAGGGGTGGGGTGCGTGTCCGACCCCCGGCGGTCTGGCCACTTCTCGGCGGGCCGGCAGCTCCCTCTTCCGGTAGGGAAGGGAGACCGGAGGCGCCGCACGTTTTTCAGACCTGCGCCGGAGGGAGAGGGGTTGGCTGCGGGTGCTCAGGCCCTGGTGCCGGAGAAGCGAGTCCCCAGTGCTGACACGTGACGGGCACGCCTGGAGTCCCCTTTGATGCGATTGCTCTGCGCCCCTTTTGTTGCGATTCTCGCCAGAGGAGTGTCTGTCTCAATCTCCAAGCCTCGGTTAAGGACCATTAACCAGAAAAGACTAGTTTCAACTGCTCGTTTTACTGATGAGCAAATGGCCACAGTGACTTGCCCGGTGTACCCCACCGGTTATCTGCCGTAGATGCCGGGTGCCCCGATGTCCAGACCCAGTTCTTACCCCACCTGTCGCGGACAGCATACAATAAAAATAGCGGGCCCGAAATTTCATTCGGATGTTAGCATAAGCGATACTTAAAGTCAATTTATTCTAGTAAATAATACGAATTAAAGCATTTGTTGTTGAGTCTCTTTTGATAGCGTTTAACTTTGAAGTCATGGTTGCCTGTCCGTCTTACCATTATTTGATAGATTC
>NW_017731754.1:722744-725391 GCF_001890085.2 Hipposideros armiger | reverse complement strand
GTAGTCAGACACTTGATTTAGAGTCTGCTGTACACTTAATCTTTAATGGTAATGGATATGTAGTTCTTTACTGTTTTACTGCAGAGCTACTTTATTGGCCAGAACTTTTTTCTGGCTTTGGCCATGTGCATATTGATATTGAACACTGTAATCTTTTTTCAGGTTTCTAATAACCAGTTATTTATTTCACTGTCATCATTATTCTGGTTGATAATATCTGATCATTTTGGTGTTTTTACTTATGCATTATGCATATTGAATGACAGACTGATATTAGAGCAACGAATGTTTTCTCTACAGGTTATTATTGCAGCAGAACTTCTGAAAAATGCAGATGAACTAGTCAAACAGAAAATTCATCCCACATCAGTTATTAGTGGCTATCGACTTGCTTGCAAGTAAGATTGTTTGCGTTCAGAGAAAATTTTATGTTATTTGATGTAATAATTGGGAACTGTTAAATGTTTAATGACTACATTTTATTTTGTGAAAACTGTATTTTAGCATTTAAGTAGTAGTATTTGAAGTAAGAAGTAGGGCCAGAATGAGAATCTTTTTTTTTCCCATTTGACTACCACATTTTCTCCTAATAGATTTTAGTGGCTATGCTTATGGGATAGATTAAAATTGCCATGATCTGAAGAGGGAGGATTTATGTGTCCTCCTCCTATATGAAATGGCTGGACAGAAAATTGGTGTCTATGACTTTCTGACACTGTGATAAAACAAAAGTTTGAATAATGAATTTATGAGCGTTTTCTCCCTCACAGGGAAGCAGTGCGTTACATCAGTGAAAATCTAATTATTAACACAGATGATCTTGGAAGGGATTGCCTGATTAATGCTGCTAAGACATCAATGTCATCCAAAGTCATTGGAATGTATCCTTGTGATGGTCCATAAATTTTAGGGTTTTTAAAAAGTAAGAACTTGTGTTGGTTTTGTGCTAGGTGATGCTGTATTGAAATTGCCTGTTCCCTTCTCTGCTTTTCTAGGGGGAAAGGTAATAATATAAAGTATGTGTAAAAGTAGTATGAATTGCAGATAGCAATAAATAGTACTCTGGCATTTTGATGGAATGAATAATGCTTGTTTCTTTGATGAGATAGCAAAAAGGAAGTGCCTTTGAATTACCCTTGATTTTCATTTGCACACATTGTCCATTCCAAGTCTCTTATTCTCCTTAACTGTTGCCTTAGGAATGATGATTTCTTTGCTAATATGGTAGTAGATGCTGTACTTGCTGTTAAATACACAGATGCAAGAGGCCAGCCTCGCTATCCAGTCACTTCCATCAATATTCTGAAAGCCCATGGGAGAAGTCAGATGGAGAGTCTGCTCATCAATGGCTATGCACTCAACTGTGTGGTGGGAGCCCAGGGTAAGGCTCGGGATTTGGTCATGTAACAAGAGGACTGAAGGTTAAAATTGGCTTTTTGTGGATTATACTGTTCATCTTCAGGTGAACTATTCAAGCTGTGCACTTCCTGTTCTTTAAGGAAGCCCAGAGAAACAGGAAATTGTACATCACATTGTCAGTTTCTCTTTAGTAACTTAAAGCATGTATAACTTGGAAATGCAAGTTAGAAGAACGTGTGTTTTAATGTCATGTATTTAAAATGTGTTCCTTAAGGTTTAATGTAACGAAATCNTGTACATCACATTGTCAGTTTCTCTTTAGTAACTTAAAGCATGTATAACTTGGAAATGCAAGTTAGAAGAACGTGTGTTTTAATGTCATGTATTTAAAATGTGTTCCTTAAGGTTTAATGTAACGAAATCTGAATTTGTGTTTACATATAACGTAGTTTAACATCTCTGTTGCTTTTTATTCTTTAAGGATAGACGTATATTGTAAAATATAGCATTGTTAATAGTTACTATAAAGGAACTTAATTTTATGTTCAATTATAGGCATGCCCAAGAGAATAGTTAATGCAAAAATTGCTTGCCTTGACTTCAGCCTGCAGAAAACAAAAATGAAGCTTGGTGTACAGGTGGTTATTACAGACCCTGAAAAACTGGACCTGATTAGACAGAGGTATGTTGAGGGATTGGTTTTGATCTTTGAAAAGGGGAGTTTGTGGTTCCATCGTGTAATGGTTAGCACTCTGGACTCTGAAAAGGGGTGTTTGTAAATTATGCTTCTGTTAGAGCAGGTGATGGTAAACTAAAAAGGAGTTCTACATCTCATAGTTAACAGGGCAGGTGATCAAGCAGAGTGGTGATTGTGCAAGTGGGTTTTTTAAATGAGTGTCTTGGAGGACTTTAAAAATTAACATTTTTAACCAAAGTCAGACTATTTTACATTAACTTCCAGGAAAATTAGAAAATGTGGCAATGGTGTTTTAAGAGAGATTTGGTGGCAATGGTGTTTTAAGAGAGATTTTGGGGGCCGGCCGAGTGGCTCAGTTGGTTAAGAGTTCACTCAAGAGTGCGAACTCCGAGCAACAGCAGTTCGAGTCCCAGCCCGAGCTGAGCTGCCAACAGGTGGCAGGATGGCTCAGCTAAAGAAAAAAAAGAGATTTGGGGTGATGTAAGTTAAAACTTACATGAAAATTCACCTTTTTGTGGAATCTTCGTTTTATAATTTTGTATTGATATTAAAGATTAAAGATATATCCAGGAATGTATTTCCTCAGATAAG
>NW_017731754.1:716438-719218 GCF_001890085.2 Hipposideros armiger | reverse complement strand
TTCCATCATCTTTGTCATGATTTATATTGCTCAACGACCCAGAGTCATTGCCACATGCATTTGACGAAGGTGCTTAACCTCTCAGGGTTTGTTTCTTTGAACCTAGACCACAGAAGCTTTCTACATGGGCAATGAAAACCTGATTGTGTAATGCAAAGAATGCAATTAGGTACAAGAAGTACTAGTGTGTCTCTGATATGCCTCTATCACAAAACCACAATTTGTGGGCCCTTGTTTCTTCATATGGTAAAATGGTAGACTGAACCAGAAGAATTCTGAGGTATTTCCCACTGCTTAACATTCCCTGATAAACAAGGATTCACAAAGGATAAAGGGGATATTTCCTCACTTCAGTTCATCAAAGGGAAACTATCCCTGCCATCAGGAATACAAAATGATTAGGACATTGTCCCTATCCTTACTGAGGAAAGCATCTGTGAAGTCAATCATATGATTTTTAACCTTTTCACAGTAAGTATGATTTCGGCTATGTCTGCCTTACCTGTAATGCCCATGTGACAGTTGTGAAATGCATCTGTAAGCCCATCTTGGAGGATGCTGTCAATCAGTGGTGTTTCCCCCATCTTGACTCCTGTCCTCAGGTGAACCAAGTGAGGAGCCTGGAGACAATACATATGGATTTAGGCTTGATTGTTAACTAGTCCTCCCCTTAGGATTGCACTCAAATTTACCCAGTGGTCCCTCAGTCCTCATCTAGGCCCCCTTGTGACCCTTCTCCCCAGGTCTGGCCTATCCTCCTCCTCCTCACCTAGGGTCCAGGGCCCAAAGACCCCTGGAATCAGCAGACCACTCCCCCCTGCCTACTCTTGGGAACCTGTTAGTCTCCTACCTGTCCACTGTCCATCAAACGTATCCCTTCTGTGTCCTGTTTCCTTAAGAATTTCATTTACTCCTTCCGAAGAGGCAACTGGTTATGTTAAATGAAGAACTCATCTAAGGGCTTAAGTGATGCTACCATGTTTCCCCGAAAATAAGACCTAACTGGAAAATAAGCCCTGGCATGATTTTTTCAGGATGCTCATAATATAAGCCCTACCCCAAACATAAGCCCCAGTTAAGATCGTCAGCCAGGCATGACTGTTTGAATAAACATAGATTTTTGTACATGAATAAATGAATAAATGTCGATTACTGGAGCAAAAATTAATGTAAGGCCCGATCTTATTTTTGGGGAAACATGGTAACAATGTGTTACTCATTTTGANGGTTTGACTCCTGCATGGGATGGTGGGCTATGCCCACTGGCAACTAAGATTGAACAGGGCACCTTGAGCTGAGCGGCTGTGAGCTGCCAACGGGCAGCCAGATGGCAACTGGACTTAGAGTTGAGCTAGCTGCGCTCTCCACAACCAAGATTGAAGGACAAAAATTTAGCTGTTCCCCTTCCCCAATTCCCTAATTAAAAATAAAACTGAAAAAAATAATATATACTGATTACAAAAGATGAATACAAGTCATGTTTGACTTCTGTAATTACACGAGGTGCTCAAAAGAGTTACCATCAGCATCCAGACAATTCTGATTACTGCAAACTGCTTGAGCAACGTTCACCAAAGTGTCCACTTGTATACATTTTTTTTGGTACCCCCAGTATAAAGAGGGCAGAACTTAATACAGAATTACAGGTTACTGATCTTGTACTCTCCAAGAGGTTATATCAACAAAGCAAAGGACAGGCACCAACATTACACAAACTCACAGCTTGCTTTATTGCTGGAATTGGTCCTGTTCCCATAATGGAAGGGTCCACACCTGCTTGTGCCCAGGAAACTATCTGTGCTAAAGGTGTGAGCCCACGGTTATCAGCTTCTGACTTCTTCATAAGAACCACAGCTGCAGCACCATCATTTACTCCTGTAAAATATGAATGTCTTCATTTCTAAAATAACGTTCATTAACTTCAGTTATGTAATGTGTCTACTTTCTTGAACACCTGAAGACATGAGTTAAATTATTAACACATCTTGGCAAAGCCATTTGCTGTATTTTGGACTTGACAGTGTAATTAGAAAGGGTTCATTTGGGCAATGTGATATAACTGACCACAGAACATTCTAATGGGAGAAAAACTGGAAAGGTAAAAACAGTGGGGGAGGGGAGGCTAATGAAATGAAAGACGGACCTCACAGGAGGAACTGGGAGTTTCTGGTTTTGTAAAAGTACATAGGTAAACTCAGAGGTCCCCTAATTTACTTTTTCATATGTATGTCTAGTTAAGATATTGAGAAACCAAATCCATTATTTCAGCATATATATATAGGTTGTCAATAATCAAATATGGAGAAACTAATCAAATACAAATGATGACATTTTCCCCTAAAGCAGCTAAAACATTTTAGAATAATTTGTATAAAAAGTTAATGAAATGCAATTTTTAAAAAGGTATTAAGTTGGTAAAACTAGGGATTTCCCCAACTGCCCTACAGAAAATCTAACCTGAAGCATTAGCTGGGGTGACTGTTCCTGTTCCATCTGTAAGGAAGTAAGGCTTTAGTTTAGACATGGCTTCTATGTTGCTTCCGTGGCGAGGAAACTCATCTGTTTTAACTTCAGTAAGGCCTGAAAAAAGGAAAATCAGTTGCCCAAGATTAGATTAGAACAGATGGCAGTCAGCATGCTAGGAATAGTAGATTCCTCAGACATGATACCTTAAGATTTGTATTTGGAAGAAAGACATTAAAAATACTTTCAGGGCTGGCCGGGTGGCTTGTTGGTTAAGAGTTGGCTTGGGAGCATGAGCTCTGAGCAGCAGGGCCGTT
>NW_017731754.1:702458-711483 GCF_001890085.2 Hipposideros armiger | reverse complement strand
GTTTTTCACTTTTCCCTCTCAATGAGTAAGAAAGTTAAGACCAAGAATATCTACCAACTAATGTTATAGGTTTAATTCAGAAAGTATCCTACACTTTGGTAACATTTTAGAAAAACTGTCTTCTGTTCCAATCACACTGGTTGATAGGTTTTTTCTTCAACCTGGATTTCCCATCCAAGTCGAAAGTAATTTAACATTTAGGTAGGGCTCAAGGTTGAATCCATTTTCTGTTTATTTGTTTACTGTTTGGTTCCAGCTCTGATGTGCATCAATTTACTCTACTACAGCATGAACACGGATTTATTAGCAAGAAGTCAGTGAAAACCATCTCCTCAGAGCCCTTACCTTACTCATACTTTCCATGCCTCCTGCAACCACAATGCTGGAGTCTCCTACCCCGATTGACTGTGCTCCAAGGCACACAGATTTTAGGCCTGAACCACAAATCATTTGGCAGCTCCATGCTGGCACAGAGTAGGGGACCCCTGCACCCACACTGGCTTGTCGAACAGGATTCTGTCCACAGCCTAGAAGAAGGAAAACAGAGAACTGTCAGCAAACAAAGAGAAAAACAAAATGTTTGGGTAGAAGGACATGCAAAAATCAGGCGACTGCAAGCTGGGTCTCTTGCCACTGCCAGGCCAAACCCAGCTCAGCTCCACCAGCGGCAAAAAGGCCTATGTGCACTCGACATCTGCCATAGTCCAGCCCTTGAATACATATTACCTTGTGCTGTTCTACACGTTATGGGTATAAGCTTTCTTTTCCACCAAGTTAATCCCTTAAGAAGGAACTGTCTTCTTGGCCTTTTCATNGCCGTCCAATGGCCAGCGACCGATCTGCCTCAGCCGGGAAGAGAGCAATAATACCAACATGGGCCAGTGAAGTGATGTCCTCCACAACTAGACTAAGAACTAAAAGGACAGCAACTTGTCTGTTCCCCTCCCCCGATTCCTCAACGCTGTTCCCCTTCCCCAATTCCTCAATAAAAAATAAAAAAAAATTTTTAATAAAAATATAAAACTTTCATTCCAATAGGAACAACACACTAATAAAAATTATTTCCATATCTATAGCCCTTTCTGAGGAAGTCAGTCACCAAGAGTTCTTTGCACAAAACATTGCTATGGTTTGGGGCATAGGACTTGGCTGGTTACAACAGAATGGATGGGCGAGTATCAAAGCCAATCTCATAGGAGACATCAGTTATCAGTAACAGAACTTGACTGGAGCACTCCATATTAGGTAATAGCAAAGTGGCCCAAGAAGGTCCACCCAAGAAATATGAAATGCCCACAGAAGCAACAGGAAGTAATGGATGCTTACTTCTGAGGAGATGTAGCCTGTAAGGGCAAAAGGTCAGCTGATGCCTCCAGACAACCACGACGAGCCAATGCTCCTCTTTCTCATGAAACCCGCTCTATCTACACAGCAGTGTGGACACTCAGGGACCAAGAATGTGAATGCTGGCACAACTTCCCATGTTTACTCACCCCATAAATACCCTCCACCCGCAACCCACATTCATATGTATGCAGGATGTATCTTTTCTTTGCAGCCTGCAAGATATAACTAAGAAAATTTATAAGCAGTCCCATATATTATTTTTTTGGATATTACTCTTCCCTATAAATAGCAATGCTAATGTTTAAATCATGATATACCTACCTTTTCTAGAAGATACAAAAACTGGTACAATCTCTTTGTCAAAATGACCGGCTTTCTGTGCCTTCTCTGTCCTGTTCTGGGACAGAACTGCAACCTGGTCCTGCTCTTCTCTACTCACTTTCCATTTTTTGGCTACATTTTCAGCTGTGAAAGAAAAAATTAAAGCAAAACACATTTTCAGGAACTGGCTTTTGGTAGCTCACGTTTGTCACATCTAAATAAGCACTGGCCCACCCNATGTGTGACACGGAAACTTTCCATTGTGATCACAAAATACAGTGAATGCTGCTGCCGAGTGCCATCCAGCGGAAAGCACTCGATTGCAGCAATCTTCAATATGGGAAACGGCGTGTCAAACCTTAGTAACTGTGTGTGACAAGTTTCAACTTGTTCAGTGCAGTCAGGCGGGTGTGAGAGGTGTGTTTTAAAGCGTGCAGTAAAGTATCCTCCATCATGACAACGCTCCATGCCACACATCACTTCTGGTACGGCAATTTCTGTCAAATAAAAACGTTACAGTGTGTCCTCATTCACCTTATTCCCTGGATCTGGCACCGTGCGACTTCTGGCTCTTCCCCAAAGTCAAAATGATTCAGGACATAGAAGCAGCCATGACAGCACAACTAAAGACACTCACGGAAGAGGACTTCCAGAACTGTTTCAGAAAGTGGCAAGAACGATGGGATAAGTATGTTTGAAGCAAAGCAAGGGGGAGTATTTTGAGGGGAATTAATAGCAATGTATCTTTTACTGTAATACGTTTTTTATTACCATATTGTTTAATCACACCTCATAATATACATTTAAGTAAATAACTCCTTATAAATATTATGTATTTATTCATAATCCCCTTCTTCAGGTACTTAGATTTAAGAAGTGTTGAACATAATTAGTAGTCTGGCATTTAGTAGGATATGAGCTCCATGAGAATGAAGGTTTCTATTTGATATGCACATTGCTTATCTCTTGCTGATAGAACAGTACCTGGCACAGCAGGTGCTCAGTAAATATGTTATGTGATTGTGGAGGGTGTATGTGGATTCAAGGGCTAGCTCCACCTCAAACTGTGACCCTGGAAAGTTACTTGATCACCAAAAATCTCACTTATTCATTTGTAAATGGAGATAATCCAATCCAATAANGTTTCTAATCAGGCCATGTGCTTCTGTGGTCCTGGCTTATGGTAGCTGGGAAGATAGGAGGATTACTAAAGAGGAAAACCTCTGTCAAGAAGCACTTGTTTTGTTGCTTAATACTCACTACACCATGGTTAAATGGTTATGTAACAAGTTATGTACAACATGAGAACTGACAAATATTGGGTTGCTGGAAGAATCATGATGCGCTTTTGCAACAAAAAACATAGAAAAAATATGTCATGACTTTTCCGACAACCCAATACCTTTCTAGAAGTCAACTGTGGGGAATTCCTTCAGGGAAGAAATGTATCACACACTTAGTTTAATCAAAGCAGAGAAAGGGATTGCTTGAATGTTTCAAACATCCTCAGTCACCACTGTCTGTTATCAAAGGGTCAATGTTCATACAGTTTATACTTATACACTACTGCAAATTTCAGATATATCCATACTTAGCCCCTTTCCTTGGTGACTTTGTTGAAAAAAACTAGCAGACGCATCATTGACAAAAATTTAGATTTTTAGAGACCACAGTGTTATTAATCTGGAATTCAGCTAGAAGCTAAAAACTGGACATTGAGAATAGCTGCAGGAAAAATATTTTTTAAAAAGTATCAAAATATTCTCTGAATTAAACTCATAGGACACCAGTTAATAAAAAAGACAATATTGGGGGCGGCCGGGTGGCTCAGTTGGTTAGAGCACATGCTCTGAACAACAAGGTTGCCGGTTCGATTCCCAAGTGGGCCAGTGAGCTGTGCCCTCCGCAACTAGATTGAAGACAACAACTTGAGCTGAGCTGCTACTGAGCTGGCCGGTGGGTGGCCAGATGGCTCAGTTGGTTAGAACGTGTGCTCTTAACAAGGTTGCCGGTTGGACTCCAACATGGATGGTGGGCTGCGCCCCCCGCAACTAGAGTGAAAACGAGGAATGGACTTGGAGTTAAGCTGCGCCCTCGACAACTAGATTGAAATAACCTACTTGACTTGGAGCTGNGGAAATATTCACAGTGATGAAAAGCAAGGACCTACAACCAAGATTACTCTACCCAGCAAAGCTATCATTTAGAATCGAAGGACAGATAAAGAGCTTCCCAGACAAGAAAACACTAAAAGAGTTCATCAACACCAAACCAGCATTATAGGAAATGTTAGAGGTACATATTTCAGAAGAAAAAAAATATGAATAATAAAATGGCAGTAACTACATATCTATCAATAATAACTTTCAATGTAAATGTTGTACCCAACCAAAAAATAGGGTAGCTGAATTGATAAGAAAACAAGACCCTTACGTATGCTATCTACTAGAGACTCACTTCAGATGGAAAGACACATATGGACTGAAAGTAAAGAGATGCAAAAAGATATTTTATGAATTTTTGTGATTATCATCTAAAAGCTTTAACAATCCCAGGGCTGCATGAAGTCTCATATAGAGGTTAAAATCAGCTACAGGTATGGAGATTTCAACTATTTGAATAATAATTAACATCAAACAACCATCAATTGTGAATATTGGTAAGGTGTGTTTGAGTACAGGGTAAATACTTGGGTGGGGTAATTAGGACAGCTGGAATTTCATGGCTATTACAGAGACTTGATACATTTCACCTCTTTCCATGAATCCAGTTATGGTGATTTGATTCCCAACATCCATTTTATTCCAAATAATTAGTTTTAGCCTGGCCAATAGACATGTGACCCAATCACTGGCACCAAAATGTGAAGGTTGTGGAGGATGGCTCTGGGAAAGGTATTTTCACTTCTAAGAGATACAAGGATAGATCCTTTTCCATTTGGACGTTGTGGTGTCTGGGTGTGAGGTCTGGAAATGCCTGAGCATGACTGCCCGGCCAACACACTGACAGCAGAGCGGAGATGAAAAGAACTACAGACTCTGAGGATATCTTTGAGGCCAACCCTAGATTCCATTAAACTCTGATCTTCCAACTACGAGACAAATTTTCCTTAGTATTTAAACCAGCTTGAGTTAGGTAAGCTGTTCTGTTACATGCAACTGAAAGTATCCTGATTTCCCCAGGCTGACTTCTTGGTAGGAAGTCAAGAGTTTTGGATGTTTGGTAAGTCAAAGAGAAACAGCCTAATCTGCTAGCAAGGAAGGGTTTCTCGGCTGGCAGTGCAATTTGAGAACACCGGAGCAAGAGAACTTTGTCACAAGATTGTGGAGGGAAAAACTGTTGACAAGCCTGGGGAATCCTGATAACCTTTCAAATAGATTGAAAATTAATTAGGTCCTGGGAACCTACTACATCAACTTTGAAGACATGTGTGAATGGGTCAAAATAAACCGGAGAAAATAACTCGAGTACAAGCCTCAGAGGCAGTGTTGTGGAAAGGGAAAATCTTGGATATTTCCTTTGGGAGAAATCCTGAAGGTCTGGAATAGTGATGTCATCAGCAGTCCTCCCCCCAAAAACTCAGCAGCACTCTAAGACTCTTGTGTCTGAAACATGTTCCCTGTCCTGAAACATGGGAGTCCAAGGAATTGAAGGAACTTGCCCCTTGGCTTCATGCTCTAGTCTATCCCAGTGTCCACTTACATCTCTGGCCACTCCTGCCTCCTTTGTGGGCTTACTTTGACTGATCCTTAATATATTCCCCCGAGGTTTTTGCTTTGCACCAGCACCCTGGGTAATACCAATCACTCTCATGGCTTCAGTTACCACCTATGTGCTGACAGCTCTGAAATCTCTCTAACCTAATTGTCTCCTGAGCAGACAGGTGTCCTCCATTAAAATTTCCCATAAGCACATCAAATTTAACACATCTAAACCTAACTCATTATATCCACCTCTTTCAGTGTTTGTTTCTTCTCTGTTCAAAATGTCGTTGAGGGCGGGCCGAGTGACATGTTGGTTAAGAGCTGGCTTGGGACGCCAGAGGGCCNGCAGACGGACCCAGCCTTTACCTTGTTGCTTTGGGTCCCTTGCTTTTACACGTAGCTTTCTAATTATGCCTCAATGCCCTATACCTCTTTTGGGGTGAGACATTATGCAGAAGCTACAAGCTTCCCTCCAAATCTCTCCTAGCCCTACTTTAATAGCTGCGCTGCAGCCTATCTTCCCTTCTCAAGCATTTAACATGACCTGTCTACAATTCCTCCCTGGATCAGAAAACAGACCCCATTGTCTGGGATCAGGAAACTCCCAGCAGAGCATCTCATCTAACTCCAGCACGGATTAGGCTGAAGGGCCCCCCTATTTTCCCTGTAAGCCTCAATACCCCATTAGCAGCAGGGAGGCTCTTCTTGGGCTTCAGCCAACTATCAACAAGTCCCTCAGGCATGGGCTTTTTTTTTAGAGATTTAATTGGGGAATTGGGGAAGAGGAACAGCCAAGTTGTTGTCCTTCAATCTTAGTTGTGGAGGGCTCAGCTAGCTCAGCTCCAAGTCCAGTCGCCATCTTGCCACCCGTCGGCTGAGCGGCTGCTCAGCTCAAGGTGCCATGTTAAGTCTTAGTTGTGGGTGGGCGTACCATCCCATGCGGGAGTCCAGCCGGCAACCTTGTTGTTAGGAGCACGTGCTCTCACCAGCTGAGCCATCCTGCCACCTGTTGGCAGCTCAGCGGCAGCTCAGCTCGGGTGCAGCTCACTGGCCCATGTGGGAATTGAACCGGCAACACTGTTGCTCAGAGCTTGTGCTCTTAATCAACGGAGCCACTCGGCCAGCCCCAGGCATGGGCTTTTAATTCCCTGCAATTCTCCCTGTAATATACCCATTTTACCAGTCAAAAAGCCATCTGGGCAGTACTGGTTAGTTCAAGACTTGAGTATTAATGAGGCAGTAATTCTTATACCCTACTGGGAGTAATCCCCTCAGGGACTAAATGGTTCACTGTTCTGAACTTAAAGGATGCCTTCTTTTGTATTCCACTAGCTCAATCTCAATTTTTATTTGCTTTCACCTGGACGGATGCCCACACTCCGTCCGCAGCCAATATACTTGGACTGCCCTATCACAAGGCTTCCAAGACAGTCCTCACCTTTTTGGCCAGGCTCTAACTGGACACTTGAGGGACCTTTCCCTCCCCGGGGCTTCTATCCTCCAATATATTGATAACCTCCTTATTTGTAGCCTGGACAACAAAAGTTCAGATCAGCATATAATAACAACTTTAAATTTTCTAGCAGAATGGGCGTATCGGCCCCTAAGGCCCAGATTTCCCAACAAGAAGTAACTTACTTAGAAGACCAAGCCTCTAGACTTAGGGGAAAGGCAGTCCATCCCCAGGCTGACACTTGGTCTTGGGCCTCCTGGCTTCTGCCTCTCGCGAGCTTTCTTGTTTCTTTTCTCCTAATACTAACCTTTGGCCCCTGCATCCTTAATCTACTAACAAAGCTTATTTCATCTCGCTTACAGACATTTAAACACCAACTCCTCCTCCACAACCAGATTATGCTCCTGCAAGGCATCCAGCCCACCCCCACAAGTAGTCCCATAGACCAGAGCTCCAGCCTCCATCCTGGAGCCCCCAGCTCGGTCTGCTACCTGGATTTTCCGAGGCCCAGTTGCTCTCCATCCCTGACGGGGAATCTCTTAGGTAGGGACAGCTCTACGCCCCTACCTAGCTCTGAAGCAGTTATGGAAGATGGACACTCATCCTAATTTCCAAAGATTTTTCATTGCTGATCAGAGATGGGGGAATGATGAAACAAGTAAAGAGTTAATGGGAGCAGGCTTGTGAGCTAACAGGAAGAGCTAAACATTAACTGCTTGGCTCTAACTCCCCTGGCCAGCACTGCACCAAAAGCTGACAAGCACCTTACATCCATCATAGGTGAGCACAGAACAGTTTCCANGCTCCGGCTCAGACCACCTAGCAGCCCCGCCCCTGCAGCCACAACGCCGAGATGGCCACAGGGTTGACATGGCCAATCAGGGGCCTCGCGAGAGAGCGCCTCTTTCCGCCAGCCAATGGGAGAGCCAGACGGCGCGTGGCTCTATCCGAGGAGCCAATCAGCACACGGAAAGAAAAGACCCTCACAGGACTGGGGGGCAGGGCTGCCAGGCCAGCTGGGGGAAGCTGGATGCGCCTGGTTCTGAGGGTCCCAGGGGTCGCCGCGGGCGCGCCAACCTCGCCAGCCACTCACCTATGGCGGTCCGCACCGCCGAGACGATGACCACGGCGTCCGAGCCTGCACTCATCCTACCACAGGACCACCTCACGCGTCGCTGTTGTCCGGTGCTGCTCGCGAGTGAGGCACAGCCTTTCCCCGCCGCTGATACACTACACCGCGGGGCGGAACTGCAGGTCGCCCCGCCCACCGTCCCGCGTTGCGCAGGCGCGAGGGCCAGGCGGGAGGAGCCCGGCAGTGCGGAACCGAGGCAGAGGGCGGGACCCCAGAACCCGCGGCCGAGACACGCACACCTCTCCCCTTCATCTCAGACCCTTTGGGGAACACCCCAGTGTTGTATTTTCTGTCATGACATTTTTTTTCAACTTAGTGTTTTTCGAGTCAGTGAAAAGTGGGGGTGACAGTATCCCGCGTTCAGCCCAGGACCGGAATCCCGCTGGCGAAAATGTGCGAATCCTACCACCTGCGGGCCTGCGGACGGTTCAGATGTGTGATTTTGCTCTCGTGGCTTCCAAAGCGCGTCCACGTTTTCCCTGGGGGCCCGTAATCATTCTCGTTAGGGGTTAACTTGGTTCTCCTCTGTGTAGACCCGCAGGAGGACGCCGTGCCCTTCTGGTGGGGTGGGCACCACTTGGCTGTCTTATCCTGGAATCAGCTTTAGGTGAAGCCGGACTTTCCATGTCCCACAAGTGAAAAGGGTTCCCTCTGGCTGACAGTTTGGACGAGCTGTACAAGAGGAGCATATGATAAATGTCGGGGAACAGGCGAGTCACCTTGGCTGCACTCTTCGTGAGCACCGGCTGGACACAG
This sequence comes from Hipposideros armiger, assembly GCF_001890085.2. Taxonomy (NCBI): domain Eukaryota; kingdom Metazoa; phylum Chordata; class Mammalia; order Chiroptera; family Hipposideridae; genus Hipposideros; species Hipposideros armiger. The sequence goes on along the minus strand of NW_017731754.1, from coordinate 702,770 downwards.
AAGCGTCCGCCACTTTAAAAAGCCTCCCGTGAATGGGTAACCTGCCCGCGGCCCGGGACTCGGACTAGGTCCCGCCAGGCGCAAGACGAAGACCCGCTCGTCCGACAGGCACACAAGGCAAAGACGCACAGTGTCCCTCCCCGCTGGCCACTCCCTGTGGTTCTTTTCGTGCCTCGCTCCGTCTCTGATCTCCGTCGCCGCTTCCACCGGTCCACCGGCCGTTGGTCTTAAGTGATTCGCCTTGAGGCGTCCGTGGGGTGCCGGGAATTCCACGGGCCAATACCCTTGCGGGACCTTAGGTGTGGAGGGGAC
>NW_017731754.1:671085-693818 GCF_001890085.2 Hipposideros armiger | reverse complement strand
CCAGTGACACTGCCCTCCACAGCTAAGATGCTGAACAACAGCTCAACCTGGAGCTGGGCTGCCATGAGTCGCCGGCGACGGCGTAGGCTGCAGCCTACGTTGTCTGTTCCATTTCCCCCAATTTCCCAGCAATGTTCCCCTCCTCCAATTCCCCAATAAAATAAAATAAAAATGTCATTGAGCAGTGTAACTATCTTCTGTTAACCAACCTGCCATGTAGCACTCCACTTAGATGCGTCCTGGAGGAAGTGATGGCTATCTCCTGCATTTGGTGCTCCTTGGCATCCTTTTTTTCTACTTACCATGTGTTGTAATTCCCAGTTTCATGTCTCCTCTACCAGACTATATAAGGTTTGCAAGACAATATTATATGGCTTTATGCGCAGCACCCAGCACATTACAGGCAGTATATATGAATACTAATTATATGAATACTAATATTCTTTTGGCCCAGTGCCTAATACATCTGAGTATGAATATATTCTTCTGGGTGCAAGGAATGTATTCACTTGTTTCCTACCTGGAGGCTCTATCCAGACCCAACTTAATTAAGAGCAAAAACTGAAAAGATAATTGCTTGCTTTTGTTGTGTGGCCACACAGCACCTGTCCCCTGGGGAAATCCTCATTACAGTTGCTCATCAATTATTTACTCAAAGCTGTGTATGGGCCAGATGGGAACTGAGAATAATGAATAGGTGAAAGAGGAAATCATTTAAAAAAATTACACCTGGATCTAGCATCACGTGCTGTCTTGGCTGGTGAAGAATGGGTGGGTGGGAAGCCACCATAATCTCCAAGTGCGAACAAGGAGCCACTGTTAAAGGGGCCTTGCAACCCTTGTAAGTTATTTCACAAACAGGTTTCAAGAGTCCAGGCCAGATTTTAGCAGAAGGCCAAATTCACCAACCTTTCCCATGCAGCAAACTCCCTTGCTGGCCTAAAGAGAGCAGTGAATCACCAAAGTGGGCTTGCCACAAATGGGGTTCACAGCAATTCCTTATAGTAGGGGTAGCTCAACTCTCCCATGATGGGTCCAGATCAAATGATGTTCCTCAGGGTTGAAAGAAGTGTTAATTACAACCACGGGAATAAATGAACTCCCAAAGAAGTGTCATACAGAAGAGCAGTACGGGGGACAAACTGCTATTAATGAGAAATTGTCAACAAGAATGGCTTTGAATTGTTTGCAAGTGTCCCAGAAACTAATTGATAAGTTGCAACAAATACAGCTGAGGCTAAGAGAACAAACACCTAGTGAGTCCTATCTAACGAGCAGTTTTATGTTTTTGTTCTCATTAAAATCTTCCCAGCAGTCAATGGTATCCACTAAAGCTTATGTGAAATGATGGCATCTGGTACATCCTCTAATGCCAGACCTTTGAGAAATGTCCTTATTCCATTTGTCCACAAGCTGATGTTTCCTTCGACCAAATTAACCACTTCTAGACTAAACCCTCTTACCTCAGCCAGCATCTTGAACTAATTGAAATCTTTATAATTTGCATTTTTTCCCATCACTGCATTACCATTTCATGTGATTGTTTCCAGCTCATACGTATTTGCCACAGCAACCAGGCTGCTACATCCTCAGCAGCTCAGGTAACATTTCTTCTTGTCACTCAAGAGGACGGAGGCAGGCAGAACGACACAGCGCCAATCCTGGCCCCTTGGAATCAGATGTGGTCAGCGGGCAGCTATGAGGTCTTGTCCAGGAAGCTTTTATGACTGCACCCTAGAGGGCAGCTCCAACACTTACCAACACTTTGGTAGTTTCTTAACCCTTTTAAGCCCATTTCCTATTCTGTGAGGATAGCAAGTGTCTATCTCATGGGGTGATAATGAAAATCCTAATGCACATAAAATACCTGTCAGTTTCTGGCATATAAGTACTTAGTAGCTGTCAAAAAATGTGAAGGCATTTTTTTACTCCTTAACTCTCTGGAATAATGCTCAAGTAGAAATACTGAAAACTTTCTTACTGTACCTTGGGCTTTATCCAAGTTGACTGCTCTTAAAAATTAACCTTCTTCAGCAGTACTCATGAAACTTTTCCCAAATTCTCGGTGTTTCCTTTCCAGGAGTCACCTAAAGGCCTAGCACTCCCACTTGTCCTCCTGAGGAAGTTATCACACTTCTAACAGGAAGAAAGTAAACACAGGCAGCTTTCCACTTTCACATCGAAGATCACTACCCATTTAATTAAAGCTACTACCTTTTCTTTCAGAGGAAACTCTCCAAACAGTAAACATTTGTATTTGGAGTAGTTTGACCAGGGGAGACGGTGTCATCAGGGCTGGAACTTCACTTTGTGGAAACAGTAACAGCTGCCATTTACTGAGCAGTCACTATGTGCTTGGCACCGTGGTAAGCACTTAACATGTATTAACTCATTTAATGCTCTTTACAGGGAAAAACTAAGCCACAGAAAAACTAAGTAGTTCGCCCAAGCCATGAGGCAGGTAAGTGGTAAAGCCTGCATTCAAACCCATTAGCTCCAGAGGCCGTTCTCTCATCTGTATTATGACTTACCACCTCTCATCCCAGTCATACCGGCAAATAAAGAATTCAATTCCAGAAATGAAGAATATTGACTTTGCAGAATCTTAAGTTCTCTCTGCCCAAGTTAATCATACATTAATGCAGATTCAACAGAAATGTGAAAATTGGTAAAGACACATAATAGGTCTATATTAAATTTAGTATAAAGTTATCACTTTAAAAATCAATTTCCTACTGCATACCAATCATTACATAATACCAAAATGAAAGTTAAATTCCATTTTTGTTTAAATTGGGCAAGTAAAAAGGGCATACATGACAAAAAAAACAAAACCAAAGCCCACAGTACTTGATAAATCAAGAGAATATTTAATACTTTAGTACAAACCAAAATGTCTCATTACCAAATTTATTTAAAATTATATAGGCTTTTTTACCTGAAGACTGCACAAAAGATTAATCAAGACAGGAAGTGCAGTACTTTAAATATGCCAAGTAAGACCAGATATACTTGTATCCTAGTTAAACCAGCAAAAACACAGGTGTTCTTTTCAAATAAATTGTACCTGTTTTAAGTGTCATAACTCCACTTCTGAGGTTCCTTGATTAGAATTAAAACAAGAAAATAGTTTGCTTTCAGCAAAAATCACATTTCATCTCAATCACATACATGAAAAGCTAGATTCTACAGCCTTCAAGACTATAGACCTTGATACTTAATGTTTAAAACGAACTTTTGAGTCTTACATCTTAAAAACATCTCCATTTTAACACTCCACAGCCTTCCTATGTATATTAGCAGACATGTTATTAGTATAAATCAGTAGCATTGGCCAATTTTTTTTAGCTGAGCCATCCTGCTACGTGTTGGCAGCTCAGCGGCAGCTCAGCTCGGGCTGGGACTCGAACCGCTGTTGCTCAGAATCAGAACTCACACTCTTGAGCGAGCTCTTAACCAACTGAGCCACTCGGCCAGCCCTGGCCAATGTTTTAAAACCAACACCAGTGACTACAAAGATATCCTAATTACCTGAAATGTCACAAAAACAAATTCTGCTTTTCAATTAAAAGCTAAAAAACGGTGACTATTTTCTTTATACTTTTCTGTATTTTCTAAAACATTTTACAAGTCAGGAATAAAAACATTTAAAGTGTAGTCCTAAATACCAAGTTTATTTTGCAAAACAAGGCATAAAATTTGTGAAAATTACGTGCACAACCACTACTGATGCCATGGACTTAAATTTCACGTTGTGGTATGATAGATACTGAAGGTTAATAAGTAGAAATTAAGCAATTCAATGAAAATAAATAAGTGCTAAACACACAAAAGCAAAAAAAAAAAAACAACTAATGCAGGCGTTACAATAAAAATCTTTATTTAGGTTTGGTCAGTACAGGTTAAGATATACTGGAGTCACAGAGCAATATGCATTAACAGGGTACAACAGTTCATAAAAACTGAGTAACTACGCACACAAATTTCTTAAACATTCAGTCACCTAAAGAGAAAATGCACAAATGTATGGTGGAAAAAACTGCATCTAACACTGAAACTACTATAGGACTCCATCAACAAGTCCAACTTTTAATGATGAACTACTCTACTGGGCAAACTTGGCAGTCACAAACCCACATCTACTCTAACAGGTCTGAATGGTGCAGAGGCCTAGGAACAGCGTGAGTGAGAATGCCCTCACACAGCTCAGGTTCTAGATAGCCACAGATTTATACAGACATCATTATGTTATACTTTAAGAAAAGATTTCCATTTACAACTTCACATTAACTCATATAAAAATAACCTGACCCTACACAAAATGGCCTGTTAGCAACAAAGTAATTATTACCATTTCCAAAGTGGCAGAGGTATTGAAGCAAAGGGGGAAAAAAAGGAAAAGGAAAAAAAACCAAACACACCCACACAAAAAAAGGCAAATTGTGACAAAAGTATGCGTTAATTTTCTGGACAGTATCCTTTCCCAAATTAAATGACACTGTATAAAAATTTGCTGGAAAAAAATATTACAAAACTGAACCCTGTACATTGACACTTGAGTCCAAGCCATTCTGAACATGGCGGGAACCCGCAGTTCGGTTACCTTTCCCACTCACTGTTTTGTCCTCTTGAGGGTCATGATTGGAGTCTGTGTCATTTGAATGGTGTGTGAGAGAGTTTTCACTGCCCGTGGGAGAGTCTACACTTTCATACCCCGCACTGAGTTGGTTTACGTAACCACTACCTCCTCTGCCAGTTCTCTCCTCCGAGCTGTTGGAGGCCTTATTACCATTCCCTGGAGAAGAAGGAAAGTCATCTTCAGTTGTGTCCCCCTCCCTGTGAAATCCAGACCCAGACGTCCTCTGCCGGGAGGAACTGCCGTTACTTGGTCCGTTGGCCAGCCGACTGCAGTCTTTACCTGTGGCCTCTGCCTGTCCTACAGGCTCAGAAGCTGTAGTCCTGCTGGTACTTGGGGCTGGAGCTTGAGACTGCTGTTGTTGGTACTGAGCCAGCTGTTGGCGTGTCTCCTTCAGTTGCTGCTGAAGAACCAGAATGGTACTCTGCATACCCTCTACTTCTTCGTCAAGTTGAATGATGAAGTCATTCAGTTCTGTGCAAATGAGAGTCAGACCTACTTTAGTATCTCTTATAACATATTTAAAAATATTTCTTAGTGGCTGCCACAAAGCCAGGCAGTCAATAAATATTTAAGTGAACAAATATAATTCTAAAATCAATTTTAAATTGTGCTTGGAATTTTAAAATAGCCATTCAAGAATGAGCTGTTTTGGGGGAAGATGGATGCTTAATACGTATATAAAAGCACCAAGTTTAAATTGATTCAGACCATCTAGCCATTCACCACTATTATAGCCCACAAAACCTGCTTCACGTTTGTTTAACCTGTGGGCCCATATGATTGGTCCCCTTATTCCGCACCCCCAGCCCCACCCAGTAGTTTAGCCCCTAGGAACAGAGCGGTCCTCTAACACTCCAAAGAGGCTGTGCTGTAACCAAGCACTACTCATTCCACAGCCAAGAAAAAAATAATCAGAGAAAATCACCCTTGAAAATTGCTAATACACATGTCCATTAGGTTCTATCTAAATGACTTTTGGGGAAAAAATTCCTCACTACTATACAAAATCTCCTATTTACTATGTTTACAAATAGTAAAACCTATGAACTATCATTTGAAAAGGTAGTTTTAAAGATATGCTTGACTACTGGTCTTTGCAATTAACTGAATTACACTAATTCATAATTTAATTTTCAGAGTTTGGTTATTTTCCTATTAATCTTTCTCATAAAGAGAAGAAACAGCATGAATGCAGCCATACTTGCCCCCCAAAAGGGTGGCAGCTGAAAATTAAGTTTTAAATATTACATCTTACTCATTAAATAAGGCCTTAATAGAATAATTATACATACTTTTAGACAACTGGAAATAGCCAAATACTTCCAAGATTTACAATTAGAGAAACTGGTTAAATGAAAATATTCCCCCTTTTAAGCACTGAATAAAAATTTGTATATCTATGTAATAATGCCTTTGTAATTGAATAGCATCTTTTTTTTTTTTTTTTAGCTGAGCCATCCTGCTACCTGTTGGCAGCTCAGCGGCTGCTCAGCTCGGGCTGGACTCGAACCGCTGTTGCTCAGAGCTCAAACTCTTGAGCGAGCTCTTAACCAACTGAGCCACTCAGCCGGCCCTTGAATAGCATTTCTTAACCCCACCCCTGAAAAACAAAGAAGTCTTATGAAAGTTACACAGTGAACAACCAGGAGAGTGGCTGGGGGTAGAGAAGAACCAGTAGTTAAGTGGCTTTGTTTGCTGGCTCAACTAGAAATGTTTCCTTCATAATGTTATAGAATCACTGGCCAGATGAGCATGTACAGGACCTAATCTGTAATATTCATACCTGGCAGATTTTTTAAAGCCAGGGAAATGTGAACCAAACTTTTCAAAAAAACCCTTACCATCCTGACTGCTTTTAAGCTCCTCACTATATTTCTTCTGTAAAGCCAACTCTGCTTCAAGTTGTGCAATACGTCCCTGGGACAGCTGCCTTCCAAGCTCTTGGTTCTCCTGGATAAGCATTCGACACTTCGCCATTAACTTTTTGCCTGTTTGGCTGCAAAGGAAAGAGCCATCCATCACAAAATGAAGACAAAATTCTCTACAGCCTTGTTTGCTTGTGATTATGACGACAGTGGTAACACATACAAAACATAACTATGTCACAGCAGATGCCTCCCTATAATTACCATCTTCTTTTCTGGAACACGTCCATCTTCTGCATTTCAGTATTTTGCCAATACAGCAGCAAAAATAAACCCTAAACAAAAAGTACCCAAAATGGCCACTTTTTATTTCTATTACATTAATAATTTTGAAATCTATTTTCATCTCAAATTATCATTTGAAGCAGAAATGGGCCAGTTAACACACATACCTGAGATATACCAATATTAACAAAACACCAAGGTACTTAGCTTTATGGAACAGAAAAGTTCTTAAAAAGGTAAATGTACAATTCTTTAAAATACCTAATATATGAGTATCAGAACCTATAAATCTAAATGAATGAGTGCATTTTTTTCTTGCCAGAGCAGCATTTAATAAGGATGCCTCTTAATAGAAAGTTCTCATAAAGTTTTTGCATTAAATGAGGCATGTTCAGTAACTGTTTTTAAGGAGGCTTTTAAAAGTCTTAAGACTATTTCTACTCATCAATCCCTCATTTAACTTCTTTATATGATATACATGCTTTGTGCTGTCTTAAAATGTGCATTAAGTTTTTAAAAACTTAAATACTGATATGGGATTAACATTTTATTCATGTTATAAAAGATTACCCTTAGGACACAAAAATAAGATTTGGGTTATCACAAGTAATTCAAGTATTTGCCAAAATTAGGAGTGCCATACTTTCAACAAATTAGTTACCAAGTACTAGTGCAACATACTATAGAACCTACATGCATATACAGCAATTGCAAAAATGCAATCAAAAGCCCTAAAGCAGTCTCTCAATAAACCTTTTCTGCTTTTCTTTAGCCTCAGCAATAATAGAAATGATCACTTTTATTTAAAAATTTTATAAGAGTTTATTTGAGCCAAACTGAGGACATATGCCGGGAGCAAGATTTGAAATGCTCCAGAAATGATCACTTTTAAAGGGATCTGACTTAAATATATAATTGTGATGTTGAGACTTTGAGACTTGAGTAGACTTTCATATTCTTGTGATGGCATTAAGTTCAGAAGGCCCTGATTAGTTAAAAAACCTTTTTTTTGCTAACGCTTTCTATTCCTTCTTTTAGTGAGGCTTTCACTTCCCCAATATATCATATCAGAATGCATCTGATCGTATTAAATAGTCTTCGAACTTCTCAAATGGGAGCACTCTGTAAATGATTCGCATTCTTTGACTCAGTGTGGCAAGGCTCTTTGAACTGAGAACATGTGCTCTACATCCTAATATAATTGAAGCTAAAGTTTATAACTTAAGTTTCCTTACACAAATGTGTGGTAGAGCACAACCTGGGTTACTACTGCCCAAAGGAGCCTCAGGTGAAAGCCTTGAGTCAGCACGTGGTAAGGGTTTCATTCTCTACATGGCAACTTTGTGAGCTGGTGTTCTTGTTCATTGCACTGTTGCTATAGATATCCCCTTTCCCATTAGCACACTCAGACTTAGCCTCATTGAGCATGAGTTTTGAAATCAAATGAGGAATTTAGAAATAGGCAGCACTATCAGGCAGTGCTGTTCCTCACTCTTTATTGACTAAGCTCCCACAACTTTTTCTTGCAAAGAATATATCAGTGTTTTCCAACTAACCTGAAATATTTTTTATATGAATTTAATAAAGATCAGAAAAAACAGACAACTAAAATCAATAAATTTGTCATCTGACAACCTCATATAATGAATGTGTCACAAATTCTAATGCAAGTATTTCATTTATGAATAAAATTCATTTTTATAAATGCCTGTTCTAAAGTAATCTTATCACTTCTAAAATTACTAAAATAAATCTTAACAAAATTGCTATTCTTTAAACATTCTGTAATTTTGTCATTTTACTAATTATGTCATGTAAAATTTGTTATTACATCATAAAAACATGAGAATCCATTTCTAAGTATGTCACTGGACTAATATTAAAAAAAATTAAAATCCAACCCATTCCTAAAATCAAATAACTCACAAAGAAAATAACAGAAATTAGTTTGAAAGAAAAATTTATAAAAAAAAATGGATACTGTACATTGTTTTGTTATTAAGGGAGCCAAGGTTATCTTGGAGAAGTGTACACACAATTACCTAAACTGTTAAAAGCAAACTGAAAACCGTCAAAATACTTAAATATATCCCTTTAAACACTCTAAAATATATGCATTGTCACATGTATGAAATATTATAACTAAACTGGACAAGATAATTCAGAGAATCTTTCTCCTAAAATTAAAACAGAATAGGAAAAAAACCCCACCCCAAACCCACAACTGATTCTATTTGATTTATTCCAGATAAAATATTAAGCACTATTTGTTTCAAATTAATGTGTTTATAGTACCTGGAATACCCTGGCTTATAGCCTATTTCTTAACAGAACAAAAATCCATTTTTAAGTGATTAAAATAAATTATGACTCATTAATACAATGAAAATATTACATAACCATTAAAAATAAAGCGAAATGAACTAAAAGTGGAAAAATGTCCAAGGGATAAAGTGGGGTGAAAAAAACCACCAAAGCAGCAAATCATCTGTACGTACACATTTGTTTAAAACCAATATATAAAATGACTGTATGTGCATAGAAATTATTTTGATGATACCCAAGAAATTGTGACCAGTGGTTACTGCTCCTGGAGAATAGAACGGGGAAGGGCAAGGTGACACACATCCCAGGAGCAACTCACTTTTCATCTTCACCTTTCTTCACACTTTCAATTTTATACATGAACATGTATTATCTTATTAAAAAAATTTTTTTAAACAGTAAGAAGAAAAAAACCAGATCCCAAAGTGACTGATACCTAAGTGGCAAAGAAAGATGCTGGCTGTATTTAAGTACATGTTAATACATTTTATAAATTACTTCTTGGCCTACTAAAAATACTTAAGCCATTTCTAATGTGATCTTAAATGGCATAAAATATATACAAAAGCCTTAATGCGGGCACAATTAGCTAATTTCAAACAGTTTTGGTTACTTACCACTCCAACCCTCACAAATAATGAGAATTTTAGAAGCAGATTTCTTGCTGTAAAGTCACACAAACCACTTCTTCAACCCACCATGTGCCCCACAATCAGTTCCTTAGAGCATAAACATACATGATACTTACAATTGATTTGAATGATTAAGAGAGAACTTAAGTCACCCTTGTTAAAACTGCACTTAAACGTTGGGACAATCTGGAACATTTATCTTCCACTCATCTTAGACTCCATTATCACCAGAGAAAATTCGAATTGGTGACTTATAGAATGATCTGACGAAAAAAATTCACCTCCAGGACTGGATGGAAGCATGAAGAAAATAATGCCTCATTTATCTAAATGATCAAATGAATTTGCTAGAAATGGTCACTATACCTTTTTTTTTTTTTCAATTCACAAAATGTCTCACTTAGGCCAGCCCACAGTTCCAATACATTATTTTCCCCAATCTTCTGGCAGGCACCCTGTGAAGCTGCCCCATGTTAATTCCTACTGTAATATCCTGGGACAAGGTGTCAAAAAGTACCAAGTGTCAAGTCTCCTTGTCTTTCATGATACCAGCTGGAAAACAGTAGGTCTTTTAAAAATGAGACAGAGCCTTTTCCTTCACTTTGAAGAGCACAGCAACAATTTTTCCAAAATCAATCTGCTCTCCACAGCCCCCCAAATCAAAATGTTTAAAAGTACAACAAAATCATCATAGTATTCCTTGAACTTTAAAAAAAACAACCAAAAAAAAAAACCCATAAAAAAAAAAAACCAACTATTTCAAGGCACATTTAATTTAATATCAAGAGTGTGATACAAAAGGCCCAAATACAATGAAGGAACACATTCCCCCATTAACACCAACGACAATTCTCTTTCAACATGTGCCTGTTGAATGGAATGGGGATTTAATAAATTTCACTACTAAAAAAAAAGAACGCAGTGAGTCTCATCACAGCCAAATATCCTTATACAATCTAGTTGTGAAATGAATGTTTATAATGCTTCAAACAGTTTAAAACCTCAAGTTTGATACCACACCTTCATGTTGTACAGTCCTCAATAAGATTATCTACAGTATTTGCAACCATTCAGAGAACAAACCATTGATTAAAACCACATTGATTTAAAGCTCCATCAAGTAATACAGAGCCCCAAACTAAATGGTTAAATATATGAACTACTTATACTGACATCTATTAGTTGATTCTCTAATAGCTATTAAAGTTGTTTCTTGGGAAATAAATCCTTTAAAGGCAAAATTCACCTCATTTGAGTTTTGACCCAGAAGTTCAACAACAATCACAAGTCCACAGTCTTATTGGCAAAACTGATATATACAGTGTCTCTAAGTCACTATGCTCAAGGTTAAGAGCGATGCATTCCATTTTTACATTTTAATGGAATTTTACATGTTCAATTCGTGATTTTATATCTCTAGGTTTTCATTCCTCCAAACTGTCTGAAGACACAGTGTGCCACAGACTTAAGACTTCTGTTTCTCCCTCTATTTTCTTCAAACAGAAACATTTCTCAAGTGTCTACATGTTCTAGAAGGGGAATTTTCGGGGGTGGGCACTTCTTTGGGAAAAGCCCAACGCATTAAGCCTCCTAAAGCAAGGGGGGGGGAAGAGAAAAAAGCTGAAACACAAGGTTCATCTGGTAAGTTTTACATTAACCATTACAAGCTGGATAGTATAAGAATGTGGCTTTTTTTGGCTCAAAAAGTCTGAGTCTTGGTGTGGAAACGAGTACTTGCCTGTCCCACCACAGCTTTCTCGTAGTGGGACTGTCAGGGAAGTCTTGACTGGGGAGTATGATTTGTTTACCTATCAGGCGTAAACTTCCAGGCACTCAGTTCATTTTGGGCTTGTTCCAGTTTGTCTTTAGTCTGTTCCAGTTCACCTTTCATTTTTAGGAAAAACAAGTTGATGGCTGGGTCTACCATTGTTGATCTCAGTTGTGCCACACTAGGCTGCTGGACTTGCTTGAGGTACTGGATTTGAGTCTGTTCAAACAAAAGAAACAATTACTACCAAACCAAAGAAAACATGCAGAAGAAGGTGGGTAAGATCCCTTTCACTCACTGGATTTACCACTTGTTTACTAACTCCCCCTACCCCCCCATCTTAAAAACCCTTTCGAAAACGTACAAATTAAAAACAGCTATTTAAGGTCACCCATATAAGAATTAAGGCCATTTGATTGCCATCTCCATATTTGGAACCTTTAAATAAAGGGGCTACATCTTACTTTGCAACCAAAACTACTATACACAGAGGGCACCAAAAAATGTATACACATTTTAAGAAAGGAAAACACTGTATCAAACTTGTAACACTCAATCTATACCAATAACAAAAGATGAATACAAGTCATATGTATACATCATTTTGGCACTCTGGTATATATATTTACTAAATGTTATGTTTACTAAAAATGCTGACTTGACACCCACTGGAAAAAAAACAAGTTTAAAAATATTAATTATTGGGCTGTCGGAAAAGTCATGATGCATTTTTGCAACGAAAAACATAGAAAAAATATATCATGACTTTTCCGACAACCCAATATATAAGACTACAGTGGTTTACTCGCTCAAATTTGTGCCTATAGAAATTATTCTATGTACAAGTTCCCTAAAAATGCACAAGATACAAGATTATAATTTAAAACACACATTTGCATTTCTAAATTAAAAAATATATAGTATTGATATTTACATGAGTTGGCATTCTTTATAAACAGCACCTTATAAATTAGCTTTATAAATATTACCTAAAGTCAAAATAAAGATTATGTTTATTTTTTCTCCAAGTAGACTTGAATCATAGAATTGTAAAGCGGGCAGGAGACTAGTCCTAGTCCAAACTGCTTATTTTTGAGAAATTAAATAAGGATACAGGTAGTTCAGTGCCAGAATTGGGACTAGAAATCTAGCTCTCAAGGCTTCTGACTCCCTAGTCTAGGGCTTTTTCCACCATACCAGAACCCCTCTACTTACATATGAAACCTTCAATTTCGACTTCAGTTGTACTATTTACTAGCACACTAAAAATACATTTCTAAAATATGAAATACAGTTTATTAGCATTAAATGCATCACTTTCTTCACACCCGAAGGAGATATGGTCCAAGATCCCACTCCACACCAAGGTTCAAATAGGATTACAGCTAACATTTTATAAGCAGCTAATTTCTATCATAAATTTAGTAAAAGCTACAAATACACTAAATGAATTGTAAATACATTTAATTACTATTTCACTGAGCAAACTGAACTAATGTCTACTTAGCTTAGGAAGACTTTTTAAAGTAACTCATTTTAAACAAAAAAGTACAATTGCTTATTCAATGTAAGGCCAGTTGCCAAGACATTTTAACAAGAATAAAGCATGTCACATAGTATATGTCATGTACTACTATCACTGAAGAAAACATCGCCTCTCCAACGCTGACATAGTTACTATTTAGATTTACAAAGTGAACTGCCCTCATCTGCCACATATGATCTTGGCCTCTCCTTGTGTTTTCGTTCCTGCTGTCCTTTCTATAAAACTTCACTCTGTATGTATTCTAACTGAAAAAAACAGTGAACTCCCTGTTCAGTGGGCCCACGCAGGGGAGAGCTGTAAAAAATGTGGCTGGAAAAGGTTAGGTTCTAGTTGAAATAACCTTAAAATCTAGGTTGAGAGGACAAAAAGGGTGATGGGGTATCACCAAAGACTGTGATCAGGTATATGATATGATCAAAACTGCCAATGCATATAGAATAGCTGAAGAATCAGAGGTGAGTCAATAAGCACATATTGTCTAAGCGAGTGGTGAGAAGTACCTGAACTAGGATTTCAAGAGTTGGACTTAAGAGAAACACACTGATGTTATGAGGTGTTACCACAGCACCATTCATTCACACTCTTTCTACCAGGTGTTAGCATTTGGAAGGTAAGATCCATCCTTTGCATATGTAAGTATCTACCAAAATGCCATGCAAACAGGGAGACCTAAAACTATTAAATGAGTAAATTGTAGAATCTAAAATACTAAATGTCAGAAAGAAGAGGAAAGGATTAAATGGTTGAGAGACTGAGCACCTGAAATGTATTGCCCACGCCATTAGACATGAAAATCATAAGAGAAAAAAATTTTTTTGGAAGGGTGGGATGGGTGTTACATACAAAGAGAAAAGTAATATTCAAACTATTGGTGAGACTTCTTGGAATCAAGTGTTCAGCTAAAAAAATAGCCAAAGGCAGGGACAGTCAATAGTTGCAAATACATAAAAGTCATATGAGTACTGAGAAAAAGAGAAATTTGTTAATGTATTCATTACTTAGAGAAAAAATAATTAGTGGAAAAAATCAGTGGTAGTGAAGATGGAAACTAAACTGGTAGAAACAAAAGAAGAAAAAGTGGTAAGAAGGTAGAGAAAATAATGAAGGATACTCTTTTCAGCAAAGTAATTGGTAAAGAAGTCATTTTTAAAAAGTGAAGGAAGTAAGAGGAACTAGAGACTTGTGGAAACGTGGACAATCTCCGCACATGAAGTATGGATTCTGATTAAGCCCTAAAGAACATTTTATTGATGAGAGAAGCAAGACGAATAGGGCTGTGCCCCAAACATTAGTCTCCAGTGACCAGAATGTTGCCTTTTAGAAAAATGGCTAAGACTGCAGAAGACAGCATAAAATTGAATCTAAATTCAACCAGAGCTAAACGATGAACTATACCACCACATTTCAGATCTATGTAGACATGGCAAATAGCACAAATGAAAGCTGTAACAATTAAAAAGAAGATACGGTAGAAGTTGCTGATACTAAGAAAAATAGTCTTATGCAGAGGGGTAAAGAAAACAGAGAAAATAATCAGACCGTTTGTTTATTTAGTAAAGCAATGTTATCAGATATCAAGCTACTAAAAAATATCTGAATCAATGTACTAATTCTCATAAATCATGTTGATTTCAAAGAATAACTTAAAACTTTTGACTTCTTGCCACAAAAAAGTATTTTAATCCAATGATAAGAGACTAACGAAATTTCACATTTAGCATATTTACAGCTCAAAGCATTATCTACCTTAACAAAACATGCATTTATAATTAGCATTAAGTAAACAGAATTAGCTTAATACTAATTAGTACATGTAATAATGTGAACTAAAAACCAATTCCTCAAAGACTTAAAACATTCGAAATACTTACAGTACACTCTTGCATCTCCTGCTCCTTGGTTGCTAGTCGCATTACAAGGATGTTTTCCCTGCGTGCAGACTCTTGCTGTTGTTGCTTTAGTTTTTCTTCTGACTCCCTTAAGCCAGTTACATCATTAGCTGATGATTAAAAGAAAAAAATTCAAATTATGAAATACAATTTCAAGATCCAACTGAACTAACCAAAAGAAAGTTGATTGCCTTTGTCAAGGATAATAAAATCCAAGGTAAAAAAATTCATCAAGTCTTTAGTTTCCACCCTAACTACTTTTAGAACAAAAAAACTTATTCCCAATCATGAGCGCTCTTTAGGAGGTAGTGGGGTTACAGTAGTCCAAAACCACCTAATACAGATGGAATTATGTTGTTATAGTCTAATCTGTTCCCAACAGAACACAGGAAACTTCATTATTTGCATTTGTTTATATTACACAGTATTGACAAAGTCCTGATTAGTATTGTTTTTCACCTATTCAATATAAACATGCCAATAACTGCATGGACAATTATTGGGTTGTCGGAAAAGTCATGACGCATTTTTGCAATGAAAAACATAGAAAAAAAGTCATGACTTTTCTGACAACCCAATATTAAACTTTGAGTTTTCGTAAAGTTCATAACTTTTGTGGATTATAACGTAGTTGTATAATAACTGCAATTTCAGGATATTAAACTTTCTGGGCTTGGAAAATACTAGTTTTTATATTCACAAATGTTACTCAGTGAAAAGTTACAAACGTTTGAAATGATAAACTTTGTTGGTATTCTTTTTAGCAGATTTTGAAATATCTGTAAAACTATAGCTATATCCTATTATTACAATTTAAGTAACAAGTTACAATTTAAATTTATTACTGGTTGCTTCTATATACCTCCCTTCTAGATTAACCTCACGCTTTACTTCACATTCCTCTGTGGAAGGAAATAGCAAGAGATCAAGGAAAAGTTTCAGTTAGTTGTGAGTTTCCCCATCTATGCCCTCGCAGGACCTTGTACACAGTTCTGCTAAAAGAGTCATGCTATTATATGATTACTGTATGCTGGTCTTCCCCAATGACTGGCAACTCCCCAAGAAGAGAGATCAAGTCTCATTCATCTATTTCCTCGCACCCAATATAGTACCTGGACATAGTTCTTTAATAAAATGTTTGAATGAAGATTACATTGGCCTTGTAAAGTCAATTATTCTGCATGTCTATAATAATCTAAAAGGAGGTATTCACATGGTCTTTAGGAAGCTAAAACTCAAACTTACAGTTAAGATCTGTGTACTTGCCCTCCAAAGCTTGCACATATGCTTCATACTGTTTCCACCTAGTACAAAAATAAATTCAAATATTAGATGTTAAAATCACATCCATAAACTTACACATTTAATACTGAGAATACCACTACGTGCTTTTTAAGGTCTCTTCAATTTTTAGATAATTATTAGTCTAGTTTAATCAACAACAGTCACTTCATTATTCCTTCTCAACTTATAGGAGCTCTATAAAAGGAAACGCAGAGAAAAGTGTTCTCTCCTGAGCATATACCAAGTGTGTTGCTCTGGGTCAGATCACACACCACACAGGACTTTATATCACTGATGCCTGGCACAATGCCTGGATTATCGAAGCTGAGTAAAAAACTTACTATTACTTTCAGATACGCTGTCCACCTCAAACGAAAGGCGTATAAAAATATGCAAAATTATAAGGGACTATGGGTTCTTTATCTTGGCTCTGTTGTGAAAATACCCTGTGACTCTCTCAAAGTAACATTTATTTTTGCCTGAAAATAAAGGGGAAAGAATACACTATTTTCAAGACGATTTTTAAAGCCGTATCTATTGGGTTGTTGGAAAAGTCATGATGCTTTTTTGCCACTGAAAAACAGAAAAAATACGTCATGACTTTTCCAATAACCCAGTAATTGGCAGAAACAACTTGCATAAATGCCATACACTATCAAAGACCTTTCTTCATCATTATATTCTTTTACCCTCAAAATACAGGCTTTATTAGCTGCTCTTGGCAATTACTGTAGATAAACAACAAAGCTTTCCCAGTCTTTTAAGCAACTGCTAATGGTAAGTAACCTGCCCTGAATGTCGCTGTCTTTCTCACTGAAGAGCTGTTTTCAAGCTGCTCTTTAGTTATAGCTAATCAAAATTTAATTTCAGAAAATCTTTTCATAATCTTACGAAACTGTGACAGATCTGGTATGAGATTTATTAATATTACAACGTAAAAAATACTTCACGATACCAAGCTAACCCATCTTCCATATAAAGACTACTGTTCAGCCAAGAGCATGCTTATTTTTATGGCCTGACAACCTAGGACACGAACAGAGTCCGTTCAATGTTTGGGGATCAATAAAGGTCTTTTGCAGAGGCTATGTAAGAACTATTTGTTTTAGAAGAACAGAAAAATATAAATACTCAATTAAGTATTCTTTAAATACTTCCTTATCAAGAAGACAGAAAGCAAGGACTAGTTAAGTAAATAGCAGTTGATTTAAAATCACCAAGAGTGCTAATAAGGAAAAAAACTCACTAGAAGTCATCAATGAGAATTCCCTAAAGAAGTTAAACTGACCTCAAGAATATACACTGCACGTGATTTAAAAACCTTGAAGGTAACTTAACATTAAAAAGTGCTATGATTTTTAAATTAAGATTATAGTACTCACCCCCCCCGCCCCTGCCAGTTTAATCAAGAAAAAGACTGCACATACTAACCAGAGGAATCATCTAAGAAAGGGTAAAAGGCAAGGAGTGTACCATATCAGAGGTACAAAGAGAACAGGTGAGTGATAGTGTATCACAAACAATTGTATGCATCAGCAGGACAGGAAGAAATGTTTCAGGATTTGAATTTTATATACGGGAACATAAAGGTATGCAATAGAAAAACTGTCCCATGCATGAGATTACAGCAAGAGAAAATAAAAAGCATGCCCACAATAGAGTAGCTAAGTAAAATGAGGGTGAGAAATGAACAGGCTCTAGGAAACAAAAAGACATGTCATGTGTCTCCCTATCTTACAAAACACCTTTCTCTCCCCACTTCCAGCCTGTTCAATTTACTTAGTTCTTCTAGTAAAAATTCTGTGAAATTTCTTGAGAAAAAAGTTCAATGACCTTGTAAAGGTTGCCCTGAAACATCTTCATTTTATTTTTATCTCAATTTATGTAAAAAACTCACCAACCATGGTAATGAAATATAGAAAGAATATATTTAAGTTATAAAACACGTAACATGTGCAATTCCCTTTTCTGATAGCTTACATTTAAAAAAATGAATACCGGGACGGCTGGTTAGCTCAGCTGGTTAGAGAGCAGAGCTCCTAACACCAAGGTTGCTGGTTCGATCCCCACATGGACCACTGAGCTGTGCCCTCTACAACTAGATTGAAACAACTACTTGACTTGGAGCTGATGGGTCCTGGAAAACCATACTGTTCCCCAATTAAAAAACAAAAACAAAAACCATAATGCTGTACTTGACAATCTGCTTTTGCAAGACATTTATAAGATAACCACAAAAAATCAGAGCTGAAGGTTAACTATTTAATCCAACTCCTTTAACTTGCAGATGAGAAAATGAAGGCTATAAAGAGTTAAATGAGCTGACCAAGGTCAGTTATGAGAAAGTTATACATCAGTAAATGATGTATTTTTTCCATAACTAAAAATGTATCCCCTAAGACTACAACTCTTTTCACATGTTAAATAAAAAAAGAATAACTATCTAACAAGCCTATGTATCGATTAAATTGAAAGCAGCGTCTTTTCCCACAGCAAGTTATACTCATGAAGTACAATGTTTTTTAAGTTAAAATTCTGAATATCTTCCCTTTTCAAGAAAAAAAATTCAGGTTACTTGTTAGTCTAGAATTTATCCAAGCTATGCTTTAGATATTTTAAGGATTATGCTTTTCTCAAGCTTATGTAATGAAGAAACAAGATATAAGAAATACATTCCAAAAGTACATTAAATGTTTGAAGAGGTATTCACGTTAAAAAAATTATGACATAAAGATAAACATAGTATAGACTAACAATACAATGTTCTATAGAAAGTTTTTTATACTTTTGCAAAAGAATATTTTACCTTAGAATTAATTCATCTCGTGCCATAACTTTGAAGTCTGTTTCACTCAGTCGAACCTATAAAGAGAATTAAAATATGAAGTGAGTGTTCTTCCTAAAAAATTTAAATATTAAATGCCACTGGCATGTATACTCTTCATATTTTATGAAGACAGGATCGTAACTTCTAATCCCTCAATTGCTCGTTTCCGTTACTAGGAATTCCCTTGTTACTGAAGACATACAAAGCCCCGCCCCAAAGGAGCTCTGTACTGAGGCATACGAAACATCTCCAGAGTCTGAGACTTAAATGGCTCAGCACATATAATTAAAAAAACCCAAACTCTTATTTTACTGGAAAGAAGTTTTAAAAGGTGAACTATTTATCTTTAATATGGGCATCATTAGAGAAATGCAAATTAAAACTCCCAATGAGCTATCATTACACACCCATTAGAATGGCAAATAAAAAATAGTGGTAACACCAAATGGTGGGTGAAGATGCAGAAAAATTGAACTTTCATATATGGCTGGTGAGAATGTAAAATGGTACAGCTGCTCTGGAAAATAGTTTGGCGGTTCCTTTTAAAACTAAAAATGGATGTGCCATTCATCCCAGCAGTTGCACTCTTATGCACATACCCCAAAGAAATGAAAATTTATTTTTACATAGAAACTTGAACATGAGTGTTCACAGCAAATTTATTTGTTAACAGCCCAAACCTGGAAACTACCCAAATGCCCTCAATAGGTGAACAGTTAAACTGTGATACATCCATACCAAAGGATACTAAAAAGAAACAGACTACTGATACATGCAGCAACTTAGATAAACCACAAGGGAAAGTACGCTGAGTGAAAAAAACCAATCTCAAAAGGTTACATCTACTGCATGATTTCACTTATATAACACTTGCAAGGTAGCATAGAGAAATGGAAAACTGACTAATGGTTGCAGGTGTTAGGGATGAAGAGGGAGGGGATGGGTAAGGCTATAAAGGTGTGGCACAAGGGAGGCTCGTGGTGATGGTTCAGTTAACTACGTTGGTTGTGGTGGTGGTTACACTAAGTTACAAGAGATAAAACTGCAGAGCTACACACACACACACACACACACACACACACACACACACACACACACTGCACATATAAGCAGTGAAATTTGAATAAGCTCTGCGGATTGTACCAATGTCAGATTTGTGGTTTTGATAATGTTATGCAAGATGTCTGATAGTTACGCAAGATGTTAACACTGAAGGAGGCTGGATGAAGAGTACAGAGTACCTCCCTGTACATTTCTTTGCAACTTTCTGTGAATCAATAATTATTTCCAAATAAAGTTTCTAAAAATGGGCATAATAGTCTAGCTAGCTGAAATTGCTTTGTAAACTGAGGACTATGAAGTGTCTTCTCTACACCAAATGAAAAGGTGAGGCACCTCTCCTATTTTAATATAAAATTATGGCTATATTATAGCTTCCCTTATATGATACTTGAAATATTTTCCTTTATAAAAATGTTTCAAATTATAACATTAATCAAGAACACAGTACTATTATAAAATGGAAGAGGAAAAATCGTTATACAGGAAAACATTAAAAGTCTAGCAGAAAACATAGTACTCACCAGATTATTAAATCACTGTACAATTCTTTATTTCATTAATAATCTGACTTCAAAAGTTAAGACAGAAATCTCCTAAACACTTATCTCAATTGTTCACTTAAATATTCACTAGTTAATAAGCACATACCCTGGGTTCCCAACTGAATTATATACTCCTCTTAGAAATTGTTACTTTATTTGTAACTTCATGTGTGTGTAATAGTGACTAGACTGAACTAAGGTAGGGATACAGAACAGGGAAAATGAGACTAAAAAACAAAACTTCAGAGGAAAAGCTAGACTCTAAGCACTAACTAGCTGTAACCTTTTCTTTTTTTGGAAAATATAGCAGTTTTACATTACAATCAAAGGGATTTCAATTAGGAAAAAAGAAATAACTTATAGAAGGAACCTGTGAAGCAATCTTTTTAGACAGTATTTGTAAAATATTCATAATAAAGGCGAGGAGTAGACCACGGGGATAATATAACTAAAGTTTTCCAAAGCTGAAAACATTCTAAATATATATTGCAATAAAACAATGTCTAGTACATTATACACTCACAATGCATAATGCTAATGTCGTAAGGCAAGGGAGTGAACAATAAGCAAAGAATTCAGCGAGTCCCTTCAACTCTATTATCCCTCCCCCCACTCAAAAAAGTACTTATAAACCGCTGGAAAAAACACACCTTTTTGGGAAGAGGTTCCTCGTTGGTCATCTTGAATCCTAGAAAAAAGGGATAGAGAAGAACTTCAATTGATTTTTTTCCATTTAAGGTAGGAACCAAAAATACTAGTTTTCAAACTAATTTATTAGTGAATTCAGTTCTGATCAAATCACTGAGGTTTTTAATTTCAATAAATCTTTTATTTTAGAATTAAGTTTTAGATTTACAGAACAGCTGCAAAGATATTACAGGGTTCCTTCCCATATATCCACATCCAGTTTCTCCTTTGTTAACATCTTACATTACTATTGTTACTAGGTTATTAAAAAAATTTCTTTTGTAACAGAGTTGATCATTCTTTTTGATGTTGCCATGAAAGATTGAGAGAAATGTAATTTTTCAATGCATTCTGACAAAACTTGCAGCAGAAGTGATAGCTTTGTGCTGCAGTCGGACACCGACCCCAGGCATCTTGCTGAGGATGCAGAAGGGTAGTACCAGTTGCTAAGGCCTGCCTTTTACAGCATTATGTTTTTATAGTGAGGTAGAATCCATCGCTATCATGGTAATTAACTACTATACAATGCTTATATATAATAGGCATTTATACCTTAATAAAAATATTCCTACACTAGTGTTCAATTTCATGTCCTAATTTGTATCTCAAAATTAGCTTCTTCACATAAATTTATACAAAACTGACTTAAGCCTGTTGCAAAAGATAGATTGAGAAAACTACTCATTAACTTTATTATGGTTACTAAAAACACTTCTGCTACTTCCTAATATTCAAATTTAACAAGACGACAAGCTAACTTAAATTTATTCCTAGATATCATTTCTAATAGTATAGTCATGAATGTTCCTTATATTTTAAATTTTCTTCATAGCTTATTTTACTTGCCCATACTTACTACAAACTCCAAACTATTAAAAATAGAAATAAGTCAAGGAGATGCAATGTACAGCATGGTGACTATAGTTAATACTATACTACATATATGAAAGTTGCTGAGAGCAAAGCTAAAAGCCTTCATCAGAAAAAAGAAACGTTTGTAACTATGTATGGTGACAGATGGCAAACTGGACTTGTGGTGACCACCTCACAGCGTATACACATATCAAATCATTATGTTATATACCTGAAACTAAAGTTATTTGTCATTGTCAATTATACCTTAGTAAAATTTAACCAAAGAATTTACAGTGCAAAAACTGAGTTTTTAAAAGCTACTTGACTTCTTGGGCAGGCCAAGTGGAACGTTGGTTAAGAGTTGGCTTGGGACACCGGCTGAGCCGCAGGGCCCCGGTTCAGATCCCACATGAGGGCCAGTGACGCTGAGCCCTCTACAGCTAAGATGGTGAACAACAGCCTCACCTGGGAAGAGCGCAATGATAATACCAACATGGGCCAGTGAAGTGGTGTCTTCCACAACTAGA
>NW_017731754.1:659107-670195 GCF_001890085.2 Hipposideros armiger | reverse complement strand
AACGACAGCAACTTGTCTGTTCCCCTTCCCCCAGCGCTGTTCCCCTCCCCCAATTCCCCAATAAAAATCTTAAAAAAAAAAAAAATCTATTTAGGGCCTGCCGAGTGGGCTCAGTTGGTTAAGAGCACAAGCTCTGAGCAACAGGTTCGCCAGTTTGATTCCCACATGGGTCAGTGAGCTGTGGCTGAGCTGAGCTGCCAACAGTGGATGGCTCAGCGGGTGAGAGCATGTGCTCCTAACAACAAGGTTGCCGGTTCCACTCCCACATGGGATGGTGGGCTATGCCCACCCGCAACTAAGATTGAACAAGGCACCTTGAGCTGAGCGGCCACCAGCAGCTGATGGGCGGCAGGATGGCGACTGGACTTGGAGCTGAGATAGCTGCGCTCTCCACAACTAAGATTTAAGGACAACAACTTGGCTGTTCCCCTTCCCCAATAAAATCTTAAAAAAAAAAATCTATTTAATAAGAAAACCTGACAATTTTAGCCATTTGAGGTTTTAGCCATATTTAATATGTAAATATGTACATACACACACACACACACATATATATATATATATCACTATTCTGGTTAAATCTTTCTAAAGGCTTCCCATCTCACTCTAAGTAGCACACACAAATTCCTTGTTATTCCCTTGCAGCAGGCTTTATTTTTCTTCAAAGCTCTTATCACGACCATATTTACGTTTCTCCAAGCTATGAAATAAGCTCCATGAGAAAACTGTTTCATTTACTGCTGATGCCTCAGTACACAGTAGGCACTCAAACATATGCTAAATGAACAGTATGAACAAATGAATTTGTTTGTTACTATTAAGTCATAAAAGTGAGCTAAATAAGCCAATCTAGTTCCCCCCCCCCAAACTGACCAAGATGACCATACTGTAAAATTCTGAGACTACACGTGGAACTTATTATTAACAGGTATTGTGATACGGTTCTACAAGTGACAGTTTGAAAACAGCCAAATTTACCACTGCAGATAGGTAGTCTACCCGTTATCTAGTTAATGGGTACCACCACAGTTACTCAAAATTTTAGTAACAAAACTTTTAAGTATTATCTATACTATTTAATATAGATTAAACTCCAGTTTATAAACTAGTATATACTTCTACAACCTGACACTTTCCCATTTGTTTGTTCTTTTCTTAACACACAGCTATTTCTATTCTTATTCCATTACAATAAAATTGCAACCTTAATTTAATTAGCAAGAAATACACCAAACTTTTTAAAGGACTGAGAAATGAAGACATTCCAATAACCCTGGCTTTTCTAGAACAGGGTGACAAACTTTGAAAATAAAAAAGGCAGCATAACCTATGACCCTCAGTTTTCCAATCTCAAAATGTATTACATCATCCATTCTCAAAATTATTGTGCTATTATTTTTTTAACAATAAAATTGGATTTTATTTTTATTGTGCTATTTTTAAAGATAAACATTAGTCTTTAGCATGGTGACTGGCACAAAATAAATAATTATTAGTTTCCTTCTCCCAATAAAAAAAACAACACAAAGGAAAAAAACAAACCACAAAGACTCTCAATCACTACTTCTTGAAAAATCTGAAGGGAGAATTGACAGGTTGCGTATAACAATCTTTATTTCTAAGCTCCACTGCAGAATTCTTGGTGATCTCCAATTTTCAGAATTCTAAACAGCAAGTTATTTGAATTTCTAACATTGGCTTATGTTTTCTTTCCTTTTAAAAAGTTTGATGCTGGGTAGATTTTAATAACATGCTGCTTAGAGAATATATTTTCTTTATAAAAATAAATTTCTAAATTTGTAACGTAAGTCAGGGATAAATACAGATTTTCTATGTTTCATATGTCAGTTCTCAGTCACTGGGTATCCCACATGTTATGGGATATGTAACATGGGAATTGAAAGCTTAAGCTTCTAGAAAGAAATTCCTTATCTTTCGCTGATGAAAAGTCAATCTTTCCTCAAGAGTCCAAGAGTTAAATGGACTGTCTAGCAAAAGACAAATTAGAATAGGTTTAAAGTTTAAAAAGCATCAACATTCAACTTATTTAGTCAAAATATATCTTGGTTCTTGATTTTGACTTTCACATTGACATAAATGTCCTAAGCAATTTATATTTCCCAAGATAATTTCCTTTTTAGCACAACTGACAGCACAATAATCACCTAAAGTCAATTCTAGATTCATAAGGAAAATTCTAGACTCATGGATATTCCAGGTCCTTAGCTCAACCTATTCTCGTACCAGAAAAACAGAATGACTGAAATATCATTTGGAGTTGAACCCTGAACTTTGATGGAAAAGTGAATATACGTTCAGTGCCGTGAGTCACTTATTTAATAATCACAACTTTTCAAAGTTAAAGTTGGTCCTCATTTTTCAGATGATGAAATGACAGAAGTTGGTAACTGATGAAGATGGATAATTCTCCTACTCTCCCAATCCTCAATAATAATCAAGCAGCTTATAAATAGCTAAAGTAGAGAATGCAGAAAAGCAAAATAGATAAAAATTCAAATTTGGCCAATTTGGTTACTTTTGATCAGGTTTAAAAAAACTGGTTAAACATGATTTAAAAATTATGTAACGGTTTCAGTTATTCATGTAGATAACTAAAAAACAATATAACTCAAGTTTAGAATGCCAGAACCACTATCTACTCTTGATGCCTTAACATTGAGAAATAGCTTATGATGGAGAGCTCAGTTTTGGTTGGCTGGGTACCTAGCATCCCAGATCCCAGTGCTTCCCTGGCTCTTATCATTATGATCCTGAATTATGCAACTCAGTTCTCTCTGAACAGAGGCTAGCACCAGCCAACACAACTTCAGTTAGAAAACATGTACCTTGTTGAAACTCATCATAGCTAAACACAGGAAACTAATAATCTAACACTGTACTAACCTTGGCCTGGTAGAAAGGATACTAATTTATTGGGATATCGGAAAAGTCATGACTATTTTTTCTATGCTTTTTGTTGCAAAAATGCATCATGACTTTTCCGACAATCCAATAGTTAGGAGCCGGAAGACCACCTTTTCCTGACTCTTAACCAGTCATGTGATCCTGAGCAAGTCACTTAACTCTGGGCTACAGTCTTCAAATCAACAAAAACAGGGTATCAATTTTGGCTACCTCACAAAGTGCAAATCTCTTTAAGTGCCATAAAAGTGCTATAAAAAGAAAGGATTTTTAAAAATGAAATACTAACATTAACTTAAAAGTTAATTTTAATGTGCATTCAGAAAAAATTAAATTCCACCAACTACATTTTCAAGAATGGAGAACATTTATTTAAAGACCAGTCTCTAGTCTGATGCACAACCTTAATATCCAGTATATTGTTATGGGACTATTGGTAAGTTTTTCTCTCATAAGTTTAATAACAAAATTATCTAGATGCAGAAAAGTGGGAGATAATTTTAAAAATAACAATAACACTAACTACTATCTAGGTCTTGTTTTGCTAAAGGATCCACTAACATAAAATTTTTAAGATCAAGAAAAAAAGACTTAAGAGTAACACAATATAAAATTATGATGATCAAGGTTACTAAGTAAAGAATACTTTCAAGGGGATTCTACACTCATGTACCACATACAAGCAAGAATGTAAGGGACTTTGAAAGCTGTAATGTATTGCACAAATATAATCATTACAACTCTCATCTTCACATCATAGGGCTGCTATCAACTTTCTATATTTCAACTCATTTCTTACAAATGCACAAAAATATTTTGAGCAAGCATGACTCAAAATTGAATCAGGAAAGCTCGATATCATAAAGTTCTGTAAATTTGATGAACCAAGTAAAACATCAATAATGCCTGGGACACACTTTTATTATTACTTTCATCCTTTGGGATGCAGAAATTTAGTTCCACCACTGAGAAGTAAATGAAAATACTGACCACTTAGCTATATGTATCTACTTAGGATAATGTAAAATCTAAAAAGACTCTAGAAATACATCCACCCAAACACTTAAAATTTAACCTCATCCTTTCTTCCCTCAATTTGCCTAATCAGATGCTACCGAATTGACATGAGTAAATAAATAAAATACAGCTATCTTGAAAAGATTTTCGTACTATTTTTAAATGAGGTTTTAAATGTCTACAATATATATATATATATCTATTACAGAAAACTTAATGGTCAAAATATAGAATTCTTAAACCTCAAAAAAAACGGGTGAATCTGTGGGGATAGACCTGATTTCCACTTATCTTTCTCAGCAACGGAATTGACTAAATTCTAAGAGATGGGAAATTCGACAACTCACGACTGCAACATGCTCATGGAAATACTATTCTACCTCGAGCAAAAGAATCGTTCTTTACCACATAAACACGGTTATTTAAGATTTTAACAGTCCTTTGGAATCAAACATCCAACTGATTTAATCAAGACAAGAATTTGGACTTGTGTTCCCTACTCTGATTAATGAGGCATAATTTAAAAAAAAATTCAACTAACACCCTTACAGGGATCCAAGGTGAGACTTTAAAATTTCACAAAAATCTGGAATTCAATAAAGAATTATTTTTTCTTTTTACTCAGAACGCATCAATCACTCAAAAATGGAAGTCTCCAGGAGAACGCAGCTGCAGCAATAACCTACTGCGCGATGTGGAATTTGGTCAACGAACACTGCTTTCCTTCCTTTGCTGAACTCGTTAGCACCGCTAGTCCTCGGGATCCGGCCGAGGGGGGTGGGAGGGGGCGACATGGAGGCGCGGACAGGACGCGCACCGAGGGGGCGGACTCCCGGTTTCGCCGGCCCGTGGGAGCGCCCACCACACCCCGGGCCCAGAGGATGGAGGTAAAATGGCCTCGGAGCGGCGGAAGTGTCCCCACAGGCTAGAAGGTGGCACGGCTAACGGGAGGCCGGCGGGCCCGGGCACCCCGAGGAGCCCCTTCCGTGCCTCTGCCCACCCCTTCCCGGGTCAGGGCTATAGCGCCTCAGCCCTCTGGACCCAGAGGTCCTCGCGGCCGCTTCCGCCGGCGGCCCGCACCTACCTCTCGAGAGGCCGCGCCGGCGCCGCCCAGTCACATAGGCCGAGGCCGCGCCGCCCGCTCGCCGCCCAGGCCGCCCGACCGCGCTGCCGCCGGGCCCCGCGCTCCTCCTCCCGCCGCAGCCCCGACGCACCCCTTTATTTGCGGGTCTCGCTGCCACAAAATGGCGCTGAGGAAGGAAGCGAGGCTCCGCCGCCCCACCCCCTTTCCGCTCCTCCCGCCCCTACGCGCCCGCCGTCCTGCACCCCGCCCGAGAGCGCCACCGTCCGCCCACTCCAGCCCCGTCCGTTTCGCGTCCGGCCGACTCACCGACCGGCGGCCTCCCGACGGGGATGCAATCACCGGGCCGCAACCGGACCCCGCCGCGGGGAGGAAGGGCGAAAGGACAGCGCCGGATCGGACTCCTCGACGCGCTGAGACGGGGGCTGCGCCTCGGGGGCACGCCCCGCGGCCCCCCCGGCGCGCAGCAGGCTCGGCGGGGGAGGGAGAAATTCAGAACGCCGGGAGGGGGTGGGCCGCGAGGTCGGAGGTCAGTCGCGAGGCATCACGGGAAGGGCGGCGGGGGTCGCGATTGGTGGCTACGGCCGGACGCGCTCGCCGGCCACCTGCGGCTGCGGCGCAGCTTCTGGCGGAGGAATCTGAGCAAAGGCGGCGCGTGATTGGCCGTCTACGTAAACCACCTCTCTGATGCTTCCGCACGCTGGCTGACCCAGGTGCAGGCTCCGGGGCGAGGCCGTGGGCGAGGAGTAGGCGCCCCTCAGCCTCACAGTTAACGGGTTTTGGGGGCTGAAGCCGACGCTGTGTCTTCCGTCTTGAAGTGCGGACCCCGGCCACATGGTTCGTCCCTGCCTTGACATTTCGGCGAGAAACGGGGGAGCTATTGTCTGGCAGATGGAGGTTGTGCCTTTGTCAGCCGCTCCAGGGGCACCTTGCCAACTCAGAAAGGAGGGGAAGGCGACCCCGGTGTGGTTTAAATGAACCCGATAAAATAAGTTTTGTAATTCGAATACACTGCTTTACGCAGAACTCTGTGTCGTGCAGACCATTGCATAAGAATGATGGTGTTACCTGGCAAGCGTGAAACAGCCTTACACTTAACTACAAGGGTTAGGTCATAATTTTGATTGGTCTGCCCTTATCCGGCTTTACCAAAAATGTTTATCCCCAAAGGAGGTGTCCTGGAATGAGGTGGCTTATGAGGATAAGGTTAAAGTATACTCCAGGTGGTCAAAGGGATCGTGGTGTATTCCCAGTACATCAAATCAGTGTGGAGAAAACATTCGCAACTTACAGCAGAGGAACTCTGCAAAACTGAAAAGAAAAAGGCCAAAATCCAAAGAGAAAAATGGGCAAAGGTATGAACAAGACAATTAACAGAAAAGGATAGCAGTGATCCTTAAAAGGCTGTTCGTCTTTACTTATAATGGAGTGCACATTGAAACAAGACTTTGGAGAAACCGTCCTCAGCTTTCCTGGTGGGAATGGAAAAATGGAGCCCTATACAGAGCACTATAATTCTATATGCGTTTATTCATATGTCTTGAAATTCCACCTCTAACCCTAATCTTCACCTCCACAAACACAATAGAAACAAAATGTAGGCAAGGTATTTATTGCAGTGTTATTCGTCATAACAAAAGTTTGGAAATAACTCAATGTCCGTTAATAGGAAACTGGTTAGACGTGATACATCCATATAGTGGAATACAATGCAGCCATAAAGAGAGTGAGGATAATGTTTTTGTGTTGCTTTGCAATAAGTCCCAGGTTATATGGAAAATTGGAAGGATATCCTAGGAACAATAAAAACGGTTATCTATAGAGGGTGGTGGGGAAGGGTGGAGCAGA
Source organism: Hipposideros armiger (assembly GCF_001890085.2). Taxonomy (NCBI): domain Eukaryota; kingdom Metazoa; phylum Chordata; class Mammalia; order Chiroptera; family Hipposideridae; genus Hipposideros; species Hipposideros armiger. The sequence continues at coordinate 663,327 of NW_017731754.1, read as the reverse complement.
AAGAAATAGAAGGAAGGCTTCTCTTGACTTCGAACTTTTAAAGTTTTACATAGCCAAAAAGTAAATAAAGAAGGAAACAAAGTAAACCCAAAGTTTAAGGCGAATTGAATTAGGTGAAATTGGTAAAATAACTATGTTGTTAAACAGAGAAAATACTTGTTCCCCAAATCTTCTGAACATAGTACTCAGAGAATATCTGTGGTGGGATATATACTAAAGATGAAAAAGAACTGCAGAGGAATGTTCAGTTTCACTCGGTGGTTTATAATTAATGGTAATATCGTTGCTGCGGTTTTGAACCTCTGTATATTGTAGGATAATATAAATTTTTTAATGTTATAATGTACAAGACTTTCAGTGTAAGAGAAAATGAGATACAAATAAAAGATTAAGGAAGTTCAGAAAAAACCCTAGGTTTAAATCGGAAATATGAATTGGAGCACATGACTTAAAAAATAAATTTCCTAGTTCTAAGCACTGAAAGGGTCTAAAAGCACTAGGTTGACCAATTGTCCCAGTTTGCCAGGGACTGAAGGGATTTCCTGGGATGCTGGACGTTCAGTGTTAAAACTGGAGCCGCCCCTGGCAAACCAGGATGGCTGGTCACCTTACAGTAGCAATGAGCACACTTGCCAACTAGATCGGGTTCCTAAATTCCATTTCCCACTAAATGGACCCAGAGCACCTTGGAGAAGGCTGATTCTTTCCCTGGGGCCGGGAAAGTACAAGATAAGTCAGACAATTTGTTCTTGAATGCAAAGGAAGTGTTTAGGCTAATGGGAATATGTCAACAGGACTTGAGGAGAATAGGCAAAACTGATCTATAGTGATAGAAGTCAAATCCGTGCTTGGCTAGGAGGGGAAAGGAGCAGGAATTGACTGGAAAGGAACATGAGGAAACTTTGGGGTGATGAAAATGTTCTACATCATGATTAGGGTGGTGGTTGGTCAGGTATATATATGTTTGTCAAAATTCGTTAAATGGTACCACTAAAATGGGTACACTTCGTGTAAATTATACTTCATAAAAATTATACCCTTATATGTATGTAAATTATACCTCAATAAATGGTGGAAATAAATGAAGACCAACAAAATGAGAAAAGCAAAGGCTATGTATTCAGAGTTTGCTGTAGCAAGGTGGAAAGCCTCAATCACTTGCGTTTGGCTGTCTCAAAGGCTGGCAGAGGAGGGGAGAGCTCAGTGAAAGGGGCGGCTCCAGGTGTGACCTGATGGAGGTCGTTGGCTCCGGGAAGCTGGAGGTAGCTGACTAGAGGTCGGGCATCATGGGATTGGTTAGGGGTGCATGTGTCACTGTCCCTGATTGGTCCTGAGTTGGAAGCAGGGACAAAAACTAGGGATGCTGTCAGTTATTAATCAACTCCTGGCCATTTTGAGCTAATTTTTATAGAAGATTTTTTTAACTACCTGGATTACTAGAGATAACAGCCTGACTTCCTCCAAATCTGATTTACAGGAGGGTGGCTTCCTGGGCTGGTTACTCCAGATTGGGGGTGTGGGGGGAGGGGAGGGGTTGGTTTCCTGGGCACTTTGCTGCAGGTGGTAGATCAGACTTTTATCTTTATACATGGTTGTCTCATGTCATTTGTATATTCAGTCTGCAAAAGTAAATTTTAAGAAGACAAGCCAGCCTGAAGGGTCTACCATAGGCCAAGTTTAGGGCAATTTTAGCATTGAAAAGAAAATGACTAAAATTGATTGTAAATACTGAATAGATAAAAATCTATGACTGTACAGTTATACTTGATGTGGAAGAAAGGGGCAGCAGGCTATTTTTCCATCATTGGAAATGACTATTACACCAACTTCTAACTCTGAAAATTAGTTGTTAAAGGGAAAAATAGTATTTGCCCTGCCTTTTTTTTGGGGGGGGGCAGGTATGGCAAGTATGACTTATTATGGGCAAATAGTAGGAAAAAATGTTACTAATAGCCATAGATAAGTTCCTTGAGACATGTGTAAAGAGACACTTATTAAAAATTTGCCTAATTTTTCTGATGAATTAAGTACTAGCTCCTTGTTAACTTAGATTTTTTTTAAAATATTTTATTGGGGAATTGGGGGAGGGGAACAGTGCTGAAGAATCGGGGAGGGGGAACAGACAAGTTGCTGTCCTTTTGTTCTTCAGCCTAGTTGTGGAGGACGTCGCTTCACTGGCCCATGTTGGTATTGTGATCATTGCGCTCTTCCCGGGTGAGGCAGTTGGTCGCCAGCCATTGGACGGCGGCTCACACTGGCTGCCAGCCACTCATGGTAGCTTATGGCAGCCCACTGCAGCCTCACTGCAGCCTATGTATGCCATCCGCGGCGTCTCATGGCAATGTAGCTCCAGGTCGAGCTGTTGTTCACCATCTTAGCTGTAGAGGGCACAGCGTCACTGGCCCTCATGTGGGATCCAAACCAGGGCCCTGCTGCTCAGAGCTGGTGTCCCAAGCCAACTCCTAACCAACATGCTACTCGGCCGGCCCTTAGATTTTTTTTTTTATGCCTTCTAGTCATGAGCAGTTAGCATCACCTTACCAATAACCAAATAATTAATCAAACTGAGTCCCAGTGGTTATATTCATATCTAGGTTGTTTGAATGATCCAGAGCTCTTACTTGTTTGCTTTAGCTTGTAGTTCTTGGTTATATCTTGGTTGTATCTCCAAATACGGAAGAACTGAGAGGCTCCTGCTGCCCCAGCGAAGAAATTAACAACAGACTCCAGTGTTTTGGGATAATGACAAGTGACTATTTTGACCAAATAAACCCTGTAGCCATCAAACCAGCAGATTGAGCTGTACTGAGTTTTTCCGCAGGTCTGGCCGTGTCAGCCAATCTAGCACACACCAACCCTCATTTCATAGTTGGAGCCCAGAAAAAAACTGTTTGGGGACCTGCCAGATGGTTGTATAACGGCCTCAGTTTCTCAGGCAGCATGAGCTCCACTTTATTGAGGACCTAGTGGTAGGGCGCCCCTCAGGCCCGGACACCAGCAGCTGACATTTCTGAGGACGAGTCATGATGGCCGGCCAGGTGGGAAGGTGGCCTCATACTCGTTCCTGGCTGACTACAAAAGGCAACTCATCACTTTTCTTTGCCCTGCCTTTTTTAAAAAAGGAGAATTGTGGAATGACTGATTAGCTCAGTTGGCTAGAACACAGTGCTCATAGCACCAAGGTTCCCGGTTCAATCCCCACATGGGCCACTGAGTTGCGCCCTCCACAACTAGATTGAAACAACTACTTGACTTGGAGCTGATGGGTCCTGGAAAAACACATTGTTCTCCAATAAAATTAAAAAAAAAAAAGAATTGTTCACTCCTGGTTGATGAGGAAAAATTCTTTACAATAGGGTGCTGGCAAATAAATGTAGAATAAATGGTTTAATTAGAAAATGACTATTATGCAAATTCTAAGGACATAGTTGATTCAGGCAAGGATTATGAATGGACTTAAAAACCTTTAGATGTCAGATTGCTGGAAACGGGAGTATTCATGTGGCACCAAAATGTCACGTCACAGGTTATTTATCTACTAATTGTGAAGAACACACTTGTATAGTGGAGCCATCTGGTGGTCACCTCCTGAACAAATAATCAAATTTAGAATCTGAAATAGTGGGAAACCTTCCAATTTACAGAAAATATAGGAGAAAGAGTAGTGGTGCATATTTAACAAAACTAGCAAAATTATTCTCCCCCCAAAACTTTATGAAACTTTCAACAATAAATATTTATTGAGCACCTGAGTTAGGCCTAGCACAGTCCTCGGTACCAATATCCATGCCAGCTCAAGCTACAATTTCAAATGAGATATCTAAGTATGATGAAAGTTACTTACCGATTACTGTTCTTTTTTAAAGATTTTTTTTATTGGGGAATTGGGGAAGGGGAACAGACAAGTTTCTGTCCTTTTGTTCTTCAGTCTAGTTGTGGAAGACATCGCCTCACTGGCCCATGTTGGCACCATCACCGCGCTCTTCCCCGCCAAGGCAGATCGGTCACCGGCCACTGGACGGCCACTCACGGTGGCTCTTGGCAGCTCACACCAGCTGCTAGCTGCTCATACTGGCTCCCAGCCACTCATGGTAGCCCATGGCAACCCACTGCAGCAGGGGCTGCAGCCTATGCCGTGGCCAGCAACTCCAGCAGCCCAGCTCCAGGTTGAGCTGTTGTTCAGCATCTTAGCTGTGGAGGGCAGTGTCACTGGCCCTCAT
>NW_017731754.1:655551-659067 GCF_001890085.2 Hipposideros armiger | reverse complement strand
GCCCTCATATGTGGGATCCGAACCGGGGCCCTCTGGCGTCCCAAGCCAGTTCTTAACCATCGCGCTACTCGGACGGCCCCTACTTATTACTGTTTTAAATGGCACATGCTATCGAGTTATATTGATGTTAAGTAAATTGACCATTTATTTCCCATCAGCCCACTACTTAGCCTAAAACCTATATTCCTACTACTTCGATATAGGAACCACCTAATAAAATAGGAATAGGGAGACCAGAGAAAGAAAGAGAAAGTCATTTGCAGTAAGTCTGGCCTTTGTCACTGGCACCCCTAAAAGATCCAGGGGCCCTTGACATGGGCAGAATTGGTGGTTAAAGAAGTTGGTGGTGATTCATGGATGCCCTCCTGGGCTCAGCTGAGCATATCATGTTCTCCCAGGAGCCAGTGTCTTTGCTTGGTCCATTCTTTCTGTCTGCAGTGCTCTTTCCACTCTTATTACCAGGTTATCTCCTATTCCTAATTAGCAATTCGCTTTAGAGATGTTCTTTATTTAGCTTATTATGTGTCAAACATAGAGATTTGTGGGTTTACAGATACGGGAACTAAATGAAACTTTCTAGACTAATTTTCTCTTTTCTAAGCTAGTGTGTTTTACACTGACTTTCTTACTGAATTTTTCTGTGAGCAGCAATGCAATATACCAACCCAATGTATCTAATCTTTCAGATTGTTAAACGTTTAAATTTTTAAACCATAATTAAAGCTAATGATGTTTAGTCTTCATTTTCTTTTTTAAAATTCAATTAGTTATTTATTATTCACTGAATTATTCAATTAAATAATTTCTCCATGAAGCAGGGGATACATTTTTTTTTAAAGATTTTATTGGGGAATCGGGGAAGGGGAACAGTGTTGGGGAATTGAGGAAGGGGAACAGCCAAGTTGTTGTCCTTGTCTTAAAAATTGTGGAGGGCACAGCTAGCTCAGCTCCAAGTCCAGTCGCCATCTGGCTGCCCGTCGGCAGTTAGCAGCCACTCAGCTCAAGGTGCCATATTCAATCTTAGTTGCGGGTGTGCGTAGCCCACCATCCCATGGGGAGTTGAACTGGAAACCTTGTTGCTAAGAGTGCGCACTCTAACTACTGAGCCATCTGGCCGCCCGTCGGCAGCTCAGGTTAGCTCAGCTCAAGGTGCCGTATTCAATCTTAGTTGCAAGTGGGCATAGCCCACCATCCCATGTGGGAGTCAAACCAGAAACTTTGTTTTTAGGAGCACATGCTGTATCCGCTGAGCCATCCTGCCACCTGTTAGCAGCTTAGCAGCAGCTCAGCTTGGGCGCAGCTCACTGGTCCATGTGGGAATCCAACCAGCAACCCTGTTGCTCAGAGCTTGTGCTCTTAACGAACTGAGCCACTTGGCTGGCCCAGGAGATACATTATTTTAATCATCAAATGTACTATTTGTAAGGTAGCACCTATTAAATTATTTACTAAGCATTTGGGGGGCTACAGTTGTAAGCATGCTTAGATCTAGAACATCCTAAGTTGCCAGGCAGTAAGAAGAACAGTAAGTTTCATTTGCTGGGCCCAAACTTGGCTTGGCGCTCTCTGGACATTCCATCTAGCTGTCTAGTCTTCATTTTATTTGCGGACCACAAAGAACTCCACTGGCATTCTAAAAAATATTTTAAGGGCTGGCCGAGTGGCACGTTGGTTAGGAGTTGGCTTGGGATGCCAGCTCTGAGCAGCAGGGTCCCCATTCGGATCCCACATGAGGGCCAGTGATGCTGTGCCCTCTACAGCTAAGATAGTGAACAACAGCTCGACCTGGAGCTGAGCTGCCATGAGCCACCCTGAAGCAGCCGTCCAGTGGCCGGTGAGCGACTGCTTCCCCCGGAAAGAGCGCAATGATAATATCAACATGGGCCACTGAAGCAATGTCCTCCACAACTAGATTGAAGAACAAAAGGACAGCAACTTGTCTGTTCCCCTTCTCTGATTCCCCAATAAAATCTTAAAAATATATGTATATATATATATATATATATTTAAAACAATATGATTAAATTTATATCATAATTTTTACTACTATTGTAAAATTGCTGTTTCATTGTACATATATCCTTGAACATAATGCTGAACAATTTTCCAGGTTTTGTTTCCTTGTATTGTTTTGAATCAATGTTTTTGTTATATACCCAAAGAACATTTACTAACGACCTGTGACATCGTACTAAGTACAGGGTCTACACTGGAGACTTTGTACCCCAAATGTGGCTATACAGGGTTTTAATCGTTCCGAATCCTTGGTGAGGGCAGGGAGCAGAGATAATAGAGGCATGAGGAACTCAGAATCACTTCTTGGAAATAGGCTTGTCCAGTTACTGGGAAATCCCTTCACTAGAAAGCTAAAGGCAGCCCTTGGAGACATTTTTCTCTATCTTAATTTCTGCGGTTATTTTTTTGTCACCCATTCGGCACACGTAGCAGCACTTTCTGAAAAGGATTAGGTGTGCCAGCATGACTCAGCATCGCTGTACCTCCAGTTTCCACCAGGGCACATGGTGCCCACTGTTGGCGCCATGCTTCTCTTCTTGCTGATGGTCCCCGGATTGTACTTGAGTCATAACACAGCCTGTAATAGTGAGCCTGTAAGGGTGACGGTGTACTTTTCACGATTTAACAATTTAGTTGTTTTTTTTTTCCCATTTTCCTTTCTCTCTTACCTGACTCAATCACTGTGTTTTCTTGAGGCTACATGCATACCTCTTTAATCTGGTTAATCGCTATATGCTGATGTGAGAGAAACTGAGTCAGCCCTCAGCCACCACGGACACCAGCAACCAGGCTGCAATTCTGGACTGCAATTTTCTGTCAGATGACATATGAATCACCGCTAAGACCGAGTTCGAAATAACCATTGCAGAACAAACTGGACCCCAGGAGACCTCACAGATGTCAGAACCAAGGAGTCACATGACTAACTCCCGCTTTGTTCTGCTGCTTCTTGTGTACCTGTAAAACCTCCTGACTGTTTAGGAACGGGGAAGGTGGTCTTCAAGACAATGGTCTGCCATCTTCCAGAATACTGACATTTTGAATAAACCTAGTTTTCTCTCCACCAACCCTTGTCTCTTGATCTTTGGCTTACCAGTGACAAGCAGCCTGACCCGAGTTCGGTAACAAGTCCAGGGGATACATTATGGCTGGTCTAAGCCAATGTTTTGTTTTTTTTTTTAAAGATTTTAATTGGGGAATTGGGGGAGGGAACGGCGTTGGGGAATCAGGGAAGGAGAACAGACAAGTTGCTGTCCTTTTGTTCTTCAGTCTAGTTGTGGAGGACATCGCTTCACTGGCCCATGTTGGTATTGTGATCATTGCGCTCTTTCTGGCTGAGGCAGATCAGTCGCCAGCCATTGGACCACCACTCACGGTGGCTCACAGAAGTTCATGCTGGCTGCTGGCCACTCACGGTAGCTCACAGCAGCCCACTGCAGAACCACTACAGCCTACGCTGTTGCCTCACGGCAGCCCAGCTCCAGGTCGAGCTGTTGTTCA
>NW_017731754.1:611132-654968 GCF_001890085.2 Hipposideros armiger | reverse complement strand
GAGGGCAGTGTCACTGGCCCTCATATGTGGGATCCGAACCGGGGCCCTCTGGCATCCCAAGCGAGTTCTTAACCATCGCGCCACTCGGCCGGCCCAGGACACATCTTTTTTATGTGCAAAAGTGTTCTCTGCATTTTAGGACATTTATTGGGTTGCTGGAAAAGTCATGACATTTTTTTTATGTTTTTTATTGCAAAAGTGCGTCATGATTTTGCCAACACCCAGTAGCATCCCTAGAGCAACCCACTGAATTCCAGTAACACCTCTCTATTTGTATGACAACTGAAAGTACGCTCTCTATATTTCCAAAACATTGAATTGTCAGGATGCCTCTGCTGAGAACCCCTGGCCAGTTGTGGGTACTGTTGTCTTCTTTACCAAGTACTGATGTCCAGTTTTCTTCCAGATAGAATCATCCAGTTGACCAGTTCTGGCCAGGACCAGAGGAAATCTGGGGTTTCTGAGAAAGATTTTCTTTTCTGATAAGAGAGATGTGCATGAAGAGGAAGTGCTTTGTTCCCCCTCTGTTCCTTCTTGTCTTTCAACAGGCTAGGAGAGGCGGTGATGCTTGCATCTATAGAAACTGTCTTATGACCATGAGGCACCAAGTGGGGAAACAGAGGCCAGCCTGCTGAGAAAGCAGAGTAGAGGAGGAAAGTCCCTAATCCCGGATGAGGTTGTTAAGTTTCCAAATTAACCCAGGGACTGCCAGTTGGACTTTTTATGAAGTAAAATAGAAATGTCCTTATATTTTATTTTATTATTATTACTATTATTATTTTTTTATTGGGTAACAGTGTGTTTTTATCAGGACCCATCAGCTCCAAGTCAAGTCGCTGTCCTTCAACCTAGCTGTGGAGGGTGCAGCTCAGCTCCAAGTCCAGTTGCCATTTTCAATCTAGTTGTGGGGTGGGGGGCGAAGCCCACCATCCCATGCCGGAATCGAACCGGCAACCTTCTTGTTCAGAGCATGTGCTCTAACCAACTGAGCCACCTGGGTGCCCCAGAAATGTCCTTATATTTTAAACCACTGCCTGTCAGAATTTCTTTTATCTATGGCCAAATACATTCTGACTTACACAGTCAGAGAAAAAGGGTATTTACAAGATAAACAAGTTAAAGAAAATGGAAAAGTATCAACAAAGCTAGGTTTTTTTCAGAAATGTGTGTGTGTGTGTGTGTATGTGTGTATATATATATATATATATATATATATATATATATATGCAATTCACCTGCAGAGAGTTGAATATTGGAAGTTTCAGTATATGAATTGGTTTCCTTTACTGTACATGAATAAAAAATAATTGTTCTTCTTGTGACATTTTGCTTTATTGTTTTTGCATTATATTATGATTACATCTCTCATTGTTCAGTGATGTTAGAAAGCAGATATTTAGATACCATTATTCACTTCCAGAAGACCAAAGTTTATAAAATATAGACCTAGCTACATTAAAAAGGTAAGGGGCTTGGACAATCTTATTTTTAGAACTTTTCAAAATACTATTCTGTTTGCCTCTGATGCTTGCTAAATGTGTTTAACCTATGGGAACAACAGGTAAGTTCTATTGGGTCAAACACTCTCAGTGAAACCTCTTCTAATTTTCAAAAAGGACAGCTCTTTATTCCCCATAAATTAAAGACCCACGAGCTCAGGAGACAGTCTATCCAAAAGCCATGTGCCTGCTTCACCCTGGACAAATTGCAGATCTGTACTTCCACCAGAGAAGAGCACTGGGCTCTAGGCAGTTCTGAACATGCTGACCACCTGCTAGAGACATCTGTGAGGAACAACATAAGACTTTACCGTATGTCCCCATGTATAAGACGCACCCTTTTTTGAAAAATTTGGGGTCTAAAAACTGGGTGCATCTTCTACAGTGGTTGTATGAGTGCAAAAACAAGTGCAAAAAAAGCAGGAAATGCAAGTAAAAAATCTACAACCACTATAAGACGCACCTAGTTTTTAGACCCCAAATTTTTCAAAAAAGGGTGCATCTTATACATGGGGACATACGGTATATTCATGGCTCTTTTCTGCCTTTACTAACCTATTTTCTCTGTTCCACTTATCTGTGTCCAGTGCTTCGGCTACGTCCAGGTCCTCATCCTTCTCATGGACCACTACAGCAGCTTTCTAGGTGGTCTGCTACCCATCAAAACATTCTTCCACACAGCAAGCAAGCCTGCTCCTGTTACAATTCTAGGAGGTTTCTACTTTTGAGGAAAAGGAGTTCCTCTCATTAAGCACAACTAAAAACCCTGGACATTATCTATAAAACAAGAAGGCACACTGGAGGACCCAAGGATGACATGGGGGTGAGTTCCCTGGGCTTTCTTTTTGCTTCATAAATCCAAGAAGCTGGCAATCTGGAAATACAAACAGGCATAGACAAAACATGCACCCCAATAAAAGTCTAGTCCCTGTAATCAAAGGACCCGGGAAGAGGCAGCCTAGCAAGAGGGAAAACTTCGGGCAGCAACCACTCTGTCCAGCCAGCACCCTCATCTGTGCCAGCACCGGAGATCCTGGAGATGGTGAATCAGGGTGACACCAGGGCCGGATTATCTCACAACCTGGGCACCCCTAGTCAGAGTCATTTGGCACACCTTTTCAACAAATTGCAAAACTGGAAGCACTTTATAGGACTCTGGGAAAGAGCACCACCCAGTGATGAACAAAAGCAAAAAATGTAAATGCTATGCTTCCAAGCCCTCGGTCAAAACTAAGTCAACATGAGCTCTTGGAAGATTACTACCCAGGCCCAGCTGGGGCAGGGAGGTGGGTGTAGAGCCTGCAGAAGGGACTGATGAAGCCCAAATGGAAGTGCTGGAATGTTCCAGATCAAAGCCAGGCTCTCCCCTCTTGAGGAGGAAAACAAATCTATATAAGACATGTCACCTAGCGGGGGACTCAGGGAACTCTGAGGTCTCACTGGGTTCCTAGAGAGGAAAAAGAATACGGGGAAAGGTATAGACAGAAAGAGAGATGGGAAATGATGGCTAACACTCTGCTGGATAATTTACCTGCATTGTTTCATTAGTCCTCACAACCAGGCATCTAAGGAAGTAAGGGCTGGTATTGGGCCCATTTGACAGGTGGGACAGCTGAGGCACAGGGAGGTTAAATGACAGCAGATGAGAAGGGTAAACCCTCAACTTGGATGAGTTAAATTTATTTCATAGTTTACTTTCAAACATACATGACAGTCTTCCCTTAGGGACATAAGCAATACTAGAAACCTTTAGCAAAATAATGGTACAACTGCTGCAGAGTATGTGACTTAAAGTATGTTTCATCTCATCAGACTGATGTTATGATAAGCATAAGTGTCCCCTATTTATGATATGCTTATGTTGTGCCCATTAGACCCTTGAGCTGAATAACAAGTCTCCCTCTCAGTAGGAGAAAGTTTAGACCCGGGGCAGGGGATTTTGTCTTGTTCCTGGGAACTGAATGCTCCATATAGTCAACTGATCCAAGAAGTTTGAGTAGCACTTCTGCCAAGACAGAGGCATAGCCAAATGGTAATGAGGGCAGGCCTTGGTAGGAGGCAAGCTAAAATGGGCTGCGGTGGCTACAGAGTCTTTTTAAAAAAGATTTTATTGGGGAACTGGGGGAGGGAACAGCATTGGGGAATTGGGGAAGAGGAATAGACAAATTGCTGTCCTTTTGTTCTTCAGCCCAGCTGTGAAGGACATCGCTTCACTGGCCCATGTTGGTATTGTGATCATTGCGCTCTTCCCGGCTGAGGCAGATGGGTGGCCAGCCATTGGACAGCCGCTCACGGCAGCTCACGCCAGATCACACCAGCTGCCGGCCTCTCACGCTAGCTGCCAGCCACTCATGGTAGCTTACTGCAGCCCACTGCAGTCCCACTGCAGCCTACACTGTCACTAGCGACTCAGGGCAGCCCAGCTCCAGGTCAAGCTGTTGTTCACCATCTTAGCTATAGAGGGTGCAGCATCACTGGCCCATGTGGGATTCAAACCGGTGGCCCTGCTGCTCAGCATTCATCCTCCCAAGCCAACTCTTAACCAACGAGCCACTCGGCCAGCCCCACAGAACTTTTTTAATGGGGAAAACCAGGCTGTCCAAGTCCATGTCCAGCAGGCATGGAAGACTCAGGTGTGTTTAGGCAAACAAAAGTTTCCAGAGACCCGTTCTCTGAGCAGGACCCAGTGGTGAGGGAACCATGGAGGTGGAAGTGCTGCCCGTAGAGGTGGAGTCGTGTGGTGGCGTTGGCTAGTTACATCCAAGTAGGACTCCAGGAGGAAGCCCGGCCACAGAGAAGGGACCCAGCCCCTAGGAGGTTCTGGCGAGGGCCAGGAAGTGTTCCAGGGCCTCAGACATTGAAAATAAGGAATGAGCAAAATATACAGGATAATTGCCAGCAGATGAATGTGCTTGTTCTGTGTAGAAATATTTGTAGAAGGCATTAAAAAGATAATAAATATTTAATACTTTTATAAAGGATGAACCATGGTATGGCTTCGACTTAAGTATTTTCCAGAATTCACTACATGTGTGGCTTCAGCCTTGGCCTTTGGAAAAGCTGGAGTCATATCGGGAGGAACAGTGATGACCTCAGTAGTGATTTAGCAGCTGACATGCTGAGGAATTGTTATAATATCATGTTTAACATTCATTTAAATCCAAACTACTACTACTACTAAATGTTTTAATAAGAGAATAATTTTATTTATTGTGACTAAAGTTTCAGATTTATTCTTGAATTTCTAAATTTCATTCTGTAATGGTGCTATTTGTCTTTGACCAAATATTCATCATACCGATTGGCCATTAGGCATTCAGCTAAAGTTTGCATTTATTGCATTTCTAAATTCTTTAGAAAGTGACTAAAGGGGAGCCGAATATGCCACCCCAAAATGTGCCACTTTGGCCTGTAGATTAATTTGAGCTAAAGTCTCAAGAAAACTTCTTTGACTCAAGAAAAATCTTTGCCTCTCAAGACTCAAGAAAAAATCTTTGCCTCTCCCTGACCTACTACCTAAAAGAATTTAGAGCGGGGGCCTGGCCCAGGACACAACTTTACCAGAGACAACTTTTTATCTGAAAAACCTATCTGTATGGCAGGGCAAACATCTAATTACCAAACATCTCTTCTTATCATCCTGTGAATAACCCTCCTCCCTATGGAAGCCCCAGGCCCTCACTCCAATTCCTTAACTCAGAATGGCATAGAAGTCTCAACTGCCTGCCTTGGCCTTGAGGCTCATATCTTTTGGGCTCCCATGTATATGATATTATATTTTTCCCCCTGTTAATCTCTCTTATGTCAATTTATTAATTACACCAGCCAAAAGACCCTAGAAGAGCAGAAGAAAAATTCCCTCCCTCCCCCATGATTAATAGAATTATGTCATCACATTTCTTGGTATCCTGTGAATGTTAATTAACATCTTAACATTTACTATAATTTTCAGTTATAGAATCCTTAAATACACATATTTTTTGGTGTGACTGGACTTGTTAAGGACTCAGCATGCCCATTTTCTCTTCTTCCTGGTCAGAGAGGTGAGCTACACGGTCCCACTTCTCCTGCAGTCCAGTGTGGCCAGGTGGCTGAGTTCCAGATAATGGTATGTGAGCAGATGGGGTGTATGGCATTTTCATTCTTTTCCTACCTGCCAGCTGATGGAGAGGAAGGCAGGGAACACACATGCTGGACTGTGATGAGAATGGAGACTCTGGAGAAGCAGGAATTTATCTGTCAAAGCAGCTAGTGTGACTCTTAACACTTTTCTAAAGGAATTTCAAGAAACGTTTGAAAACAACCCAGGAAGCCATAACATGTCTAGAAGAACCTAAGTTATAACTTTGCTTAGTACTTTCTATTTAAAAGTCACACTTGGTCTGATTGGGGTTGGGTGCTCTTAAGCAAGATGATGACATAAGCTCAAAAATCCCCACTGAAATGACCCATGGAACAGATGCATAGGGAAAAAAAAAACAAATCAGTGCTAGAAACCTGGTGGTATTACACTCAAATACCAGAAACAAGGGAGAATTTCTGGTAGACATAGGACACAGTGTTGATGTGTTCTAGCACATTAAGTACCAATGACTCATAAATCATGGGATGTGATCACAACTTGACTTCCCTTTTGCCACCCACTGTCATTACAGTGGCCTGGTGGGCTTGTTTTTTCTTTGCCCCTGAACCAAAATGCTGATCCCATGACTTTTTTTTTTTTATTCTTAAGTAATAAAAGGTCATATAATCACTTTTAAGTCAGAACACAACTCAATCTTTATTTTTTTTTGTTTCCAAAGATTTTATTAGGGAATTGGCAAAGGGGAGCAGTGTTGGGGAATCGGGGAAGGGGAATAGACAAGTTGCTGTCCTTTTGTTCTTCAGTCTAGTTGTAGAGGACGTCGCTTTGCTGGCCCATGTTGGTATTATCATTGCGCTCTTCCCGGGTGAGGCAGATCGGTTGCCGGGCCCTGGACAGCCGCTCACGGCAGCTCTTGGCAGCTCAGGCTGGCTGCCAGCCACTCACAGTAGCTTTACAGCAGTCCACTGCAGCCCCACTGCAGCCTACACCATCGCCGGTGACTCATGGCAGCCCAGCTCCAGGTCGAGCTGTTGTTCACCATCTAGAGGGCGCAGTGTCACTGGCCCTCATGTGGGATCCGAACCGGTGGCCCTGCTGCTCACAACTCGCACTCCCCAGCCAACTTTTAACCAATGAGCCACTTGGCCAGACCTGGTGTCCCCTTTTCATCAGGACATTTCTGAAGGTAGAGGCACCAGCTGGTCTTAGGGATCATGGTGAGGAAGCATGAACCAGGGTGCCCTGGTGACTGTACAACTGACCAAAGGAACATCCGCCTGGCAAAGGGGCAGGAGGGCCAAACAGAGGCATGGACACAGCTGGACAGATGCAGGGGGTCTACCTGACAGAGCCAGTTGGGGTGAAGCTGAACCAGACATGCCACCTGTACAAAAACTCCCACAGATATGGGTGGGCACTATTAAAAAGAAGTTGAGACAGATCAAGATAGAACACATCTCTTCTCTCTCAGACCCTGACTGTGGCTGGAGCTGGTATCGCTAGTACCTGGGGCCAGATGACACCAAGACAGGAGCCAGCTGAGAAGGGTCATCCCTCCTGAATGCAGACTCTACTTCCTCTCCCTGCAGGTGGGTACCAGCAAGCCCTTGGAAGGAGCAGGTGTTGGGGGCCGTGCAGTTGGGGAGGTCCCAGGAGGGAAGCAGACTCTCTGATTGTGATTATAAACTCAACAGTGGCTGACCTTTTGACAACCAGATTGGATTACAGAAATCACTGAACTGCTCTTTCGTTTGCTAGGGTTGCCATGACAAAATACCATAGCCTGGGTGGCTTAAAAAACAGAAATTTATTTTCTCACAGTTCTGGAGGCTGGAAGTCTGAGATCAAGATGTTGGCAGCATTGGTTTCTCCTTAGGCCTCTCTCCTTTGCTTGCAGATGGCCACCTTCCTGCTATGTCCTTCACCTGTGTGTGTGTCTATGTCCTTATCTCCTTTTCTTTTAGGGACAACAGTTACACTGGTTTGGGGCCTATTCTAGTGATCTTATTTTAACTTAATTACATTTTATTTTATTTTAATTTAAAAAAAATTTTATTGGGGAATTAATTGGGGAGGGAACAGCGTTGGGGGATCGGGGAAGGGGAACAGACAAGTTGCTGTCCTTTTGTTCTTCAGTCTAGTTGTGGAGGATGTCGCTTCACTGGCCCATGTTGGTATTATCATTGCGCTCTTCCCGGGTGAGGCAGATCGGTCGCTGGTCACTGGAGCTGTTCACGGTGGTTCTTGGCTGCTCACGCTGGCTGCCAGCCACACATGGTAGCTTATGGCAGCCCACTGCAGCTTCACTGCAGCCTACGCCGTCACCGGCGACTCACGGCAGCCCAGCTCCACGTCAAGCTGTTGTTCACCATCTTAGCTGTAGAAGGCACAGTGTCACTGGCCCTAATGTGGGATCTGAACCGGGGCCCTGCTGCTCAGAGCTGGCGTCCCAAGCCAACTCTTAACTAATGTGCCACTCGGCCGGCCCTAACTGAATTACATTTTAAAGGCTCTATCTCCAAATATAGTCACATTGTGAAGTACTGGGGGTTAGGATTTCAATGTATGAATTTTGGGGGACACAATTCAGCCCGTAACAACCAGATTTAGTTCTAAAGTGGTCTGGTACAAAACTAAGATGTTTGCTCAAGGGGGACTGATAGGACACTCTTCAAACACAATAGAAGAGTAATCGATCAGCCTTCTTTCATAATTAACCAGAGTACCTTGTGCCAACACATAGCCGATGTTCTTAGGGTGAAAACACTTATAAGCTTGCTTTACACGATTTTATCCAGTTTCCCACCCAGGGCCAGTACAGATATAAGCAAGCACCAGAGTAGGGTGATGTGGGCCGGGTTGGGCAGGGTTCTGGGACATGCCTGAGATGGGCCCCAATGTCCATACTGTTCCCAATGGACCGAGTTCTGGCATGAGCCTCCATGGTATATGAGGCTACGCCTCCCCCATACTTACTCTGTTTCCTCAGAGTGGACCTCATGATATGGGGTGCAGCCCCTGGCGTGGCTGGCCAGGAGAGGTAGCCAGCCTGAGATCCTTATGCATGGACATTGCCCTCAGTGATCTGGGTCAATTCATCTTGGGTAGCTCTTGAGAGTTATTCTTAGGACTGTACCCATGAATTTAATCTCATTCCATGATAAATCCTGGGAAACTAATTGGAATTTTGTGGTATAATGACTGACAGATATCCCACCCCTTATGGAGAATGCATTAGCCATGTTATGTTTTACCTGGTATGATGGTCAATTTTATATGTCAACTTCGGAAGGTGTTTTTGGATAAGGTTAACATTTAAATGAGTAAATCTTGGGTAAAACAGATTGCCCTCCATAATGTGGGTGGGCCTCATCCAATCAGTTGAAGGCCCGCATAAAACAAAAACTTACCTCCCCTGAGCAACAGGGAACTCATCATTGGATTGCCTTTGCATTGGGACTGCACTATTGGCTCTCTGGGTCCTCCAGCCTGTGGGTTCACAGTGCAGATTTGGATTTGCCAGCCTCTATAATCATGTGAGCCGATTCCTTATAATCCATCTCTTTCTGTCTTTATTTACACATCTTATTGGCTCCATTTCTCTGCAGAACCCTGACTAATATACCTGGAGTAGTAATGATGGTGGGTTGTTTGGGGCAGACGTTGTGTCTTTATGGAGGGACCTGCTGGGCTCTAAATATGGGACAACCCTTCTCTTTACCCTTCCTCCCTTCTGTTCCGGTTTCCCAGGTTCATGGGCTGCAAGTCTGATTCTCTCCATAGACAAGGGTGGGAAGAGTCAATCAGGTGGGGCAGTGCCAAGGGCAGCTCCAGGAAGCTGGGTCTTCACTGAGGCTAAGAAGCAAATGTGATTAAAGAGGCAAATGACCCAAGGTGAGAACCGAGGAGCAGTAACAAGCTTCAGGTCCAAGAGTTACGACCTGGGTCATATGCAAGAGATGAGGCCAGAGATCAGTCAGGAGTTGAGAAGACAGGATGAGATGGGAAGCAACACAGGAGGGGAAAGTTTCAAAATTTGGGCTACACACAAAAAAGACTGGGTTAAGCTCAATTTTATTGTGTGCAAAGAATGTGGGAGAACAATTTAAAGGCACAGTTATGTCAGGGTAACAGAGCAATGCATTCAAAGCCCCCCTCTACTACCTACTAGCTCTGTGTGTGACCTTGGTCAAGTCACTTACTATCTTTGTCCAAAAGAGGAATAATAAGCCATTTCACAGAGATGTTGTGTGAATTAAGATACAATGTACAGTATTTGACCTAGGACCTAGCACATGTTGATGGTCTCTGCTCAATAAAGTTAGATCTCTTCTCCCAAAATTTATGGATACACCACACCTCTTGTTCAATAAAACGCTTTGGTTCTGAGCCAAGCTCCCCCTTTCCTTTCCAATAGTTAATATGTTCTAGTTAAAATTAGCCTGATGATGTGTGGGAAAAAACTCACTTTGAAACCTTTGTTAATGATACTGTATCTCTATTGTCACTTTCTCTGTCAGCCTGGATCACTGATTTTATTTTAGCAATTTAAGTACTATGCTTGGTCCTATTAACAATCCAAGTTATGCAAAGGGAAAGTTGGTGTAACAATTCTCATTTAGATTCCTGCCTGGGTAAGATTTATGATGCAAAGGTGGAAAATAAAAAGAGAGAGGAAAAAAGAGAGAATGTAGCTAAGGTCATTCCACTAACGGTCAGAGTTCATATCCAAGTATATATGTGGAAATAGTACCTTGTAGAAGAATACATGGCAAAGACTGCTATTTTCCAATCCATTACTCATTTTCCCTTTAGTTACAGAATTCCACTTAATTTTCAGGCTGGAAATGTGCACAGCTAAATGAGTACATTTCTCAACCTCCTCTGTAGTGTCGATGAAAAAACATTCAGCCTAAGAGAAAACTTATGAGTTTATTTGAGCCAAACTGACAATTGCCGGGAAGCAAAGTCTCAACCGATTGAGAAAATGCTCCGTGAAATGGCGGTTTGCAGTTTATTTTATACATAAAATCAAAGGAGGAAGGTTACATGAAACCCATTGGTGATAGATTAAGGGGGTGGGAGAAAGCAAAGTAGGGGGGGAAATCTCTAGGATTGGATAAAAGTAAATTGGAGAGACAGGTACTTCTTTCTGCTTAGGGATAGTTATTATAATAGTTCACATAGAGATATTAATCAAGGGACAAGAATAATAACGAGGGAGTCTGTACTTTCCTGCTCTGGTCTGGAAAAAGGGATTACAGACATTCCAAGGATGTCATTTTAGGTGCAAAAAAGACAATAAACAGGCCCACTTAAAGGCATAGATTAACTTTATGAAGGAGGCTTTTGGCTGAAGATATGACTTCCCGCCATGGCCCACTTAGTTATGAAAAATTTTTTTTATGTTCACGCCATCTTATGTGGTTATTTTCAGTCTCCTGAGCTTGTCAGGTTTAGTATGTGGCCCCTTTTTCGTGCACAGTATCTAGGTGTAGTCTTCTACCTAACTTCTGAGTGGAATTTGTTGGGTGACTCTACCAAAAAGTATCCTCAAAAGGGAGACAGCTGGGGCCCAACCTGTCCTTTCCTGCTCATATAAAAGGAGGTGAGATGGCTGGTGCTATACTCCTAGAAGCTATCATGGATCATGAGGCAACGCTGAAGACAGACAAACTGTCTTTGATGACTTCATGGCCCTGTCATCCCTGGACTACCTAATGCAGATCTCTTTTACATGAGGGAATGCACTCTTCTGTGTTTGAGACACTGTGCCTGGATCTCTGTTACTAGAATATAAATGCAATTAATAACTGGCTCAAAATGATTTCCCCTCAACCCACATTTTGCCTCCTCCAATTAGTATGTTGGCCTACACTGTGGTGGGTCTGAAAATGGCTGTGAAGTAACCTTTGGAAGTTTATTCAAGGGAAGCCCAGTCATGGAGTCCTGATGTGGCAGATGACATCCTGAGCTGGCTGGAGGAATTTGGGACAGACCCCAGTCAACTGTAATCTATTTAACTCTTGGGCCAATTGAATGAGTACTGCTTACAATTGAGTGGCCACTTGAAAAGAAAGAGGCCTGTTTATTGGGTGTGGTAGACAAAGAAGATAAGAAACTCTCTTTTCATTATCTCCTGTACTGTGGACAGAAAAGGGGCCACAGGTTAAACCTGACAAGCTCAGGAGACTGAAAATAAGATGGCATGAGCACACGCGCGCACGCGCGCGCGCACACACACACACACACACACACACACACACACACACACACACATTTTAACTAAGTGGGCCATGGTGGGAAGTCACATCTTCAGCTTCCTCATAAAGTTAATCTGTGCCTTTCAGTGGTCCTGTTTGATGTCTTTCTGTACCTAAGATGACATTTTAGGAATGTCAGTAATCCTTTTTCTGGACCAGAGCTGGAAACTGCAAAATTCCTCGTTATGCTTGTCTCCTGATTACCATCTCTATGTACCATAAAGAGCGAACTGTTAGCTATCCTGCACCCACCTGTGTGGGAGGAGTACCTGTCTCTCCAATTTACTTTTATCCAATCCCAGAGATTTCTGCACTTTGCTTTCTCCCACCCACTTAATCTACCACCAATGGATTTCATGTAACCTTCCTCCTTTGATTTTATGTATAAAATAAGCTGCAAACCGCCATTTCGCGGAGCATTTTCTCAATCGAGATATTTGCTTCCCAGCAATTGTCGACAGTTTGGCTCAAATAAACTCTTATAAGTTTTCTCGTAGGCTGGATGTTTTTCGTCAACAGTACCCACCAAACTCTGTCTCAGATACTCTTACAGTCGCGGTTGTCTTCTGGAAGGGTGTAGCTGACAACAGATACAATGTTAGAGACAATTCTACTTGACTGTTACTGTCAATTCCCTACTGCCCAATCTTTGTTGCTTGTTCCAAAGGGCATGTCCTGAGGGGGTCAATTTAAGTCTCCAAGTGTCATCCTCTGTACAAACTAGAAGCACATCACTGCAGCCTGACGGGGCTGTCTCCGTATAGTGATATTTTGTTCTCATTAGATCAAGCCCTTTTATTAGTGATGGACCTGTCACTGAATTCTGTTGTTTTATTCCTTAAAATCCACTTTTCTTCTAGGTCCCATAGCTAGCACTCTAAAACTGGCTCTTGGTACCTATGCTCGGATTGATGCTAGGATTTATGCAACAGCTTCCTAACTAGCCTGCCCCTCATGGTATCAATGCCAGACTACATTGCCTGAAAAACTACTTTTGATGTGCCTTACTTCAGCTAAAATGCTTCTCAATTTCCTGTTACCAATCACATGTTTGTTTTAAGGACATCCACAATGTACTCCCAATTTGAATCCCCACACACCCTGGATTACATTCTCCTGACTGCCAGCAAGCCCCAGCCCTCTTGCTGGGAAGTCATGCTGGGTGATTCCCCTAGCTAGTCCCCTAATCCAAAGCCTGGTCATCCTTGGGGGGGGGGGGNAAGGGAGGGAAGAAAAGTAGTGGGGGATGGGAGTTGTGAAGAGGGTGGAAGAAAGTAACTGAAACTATTAAGCACCTACTATCTGCTTCCTTTTATATTAATCTATTCAATAAGGGCCCAACTCAGACCAATAACTGTAAAGCTTTCCTACTTCTATATAGGGAGGATTCACACAACTCAGGATTAAAAAAAAAATTATTTATTTTTATTGGGGAACAGTATGTTTTTCCAGGACCCATCATCTCCAAGTCAAGTCGTTGTTTCAATCTAGTTGTGCAGGGTGCAGCTCCATGGCCCATGTGGGGCTTGAACCGGCAATCTTGGTGTTATGAGCACTGCGCTTTAACCAACTGAGCTAACCGGGCCCCTTCTTTAATTGTTGACAAAGCATTTGATAATTACAACTTATTAGACCATAAGACACTGTAGGAAAGACTCTGCTGTGCTATCTTTTATATTCTCTCAGTGGTTGGCTCATGGGAAGTCACTCCTAACAAATAGTCAAGACTTGACTTGTAGGTCTTAGTGTTCAAGAAAGTACAAACTTTGGGTTCTAATCCTGACTTTAAACTGTGCGACTAAGGCAACCTGCTTAATCTCAGTGAACTCATCAACTGTCACCTGGAGTTGACAATACCTACCCTGGGGGTGAAATAAAGATAAATGTATGTAAATCCTGCAACGCAGTCCCTGGCCCATCCTTAGTGTTCAGTAACGCTATCATCAGGTCTGGCGGAGGTCCCAAGGTCAGTTCTCTCCGAAAGAAAGGTCACTCGGGGGCAGTACTTGAGGGGGGCTGGCCCTACAGCTTCCCAGAACCCAGGACCCACCTTAGGGACGCGGAGGCGCGCGCCATGGCCGTTCCGGAAAACAGGTGTTTGTTCTCTGGGAAGTTTACCCCACCCACCCGCAGCGCCAGCAGCGCCAGCAGCGCCGCCAGCAAAGGGGCAGGGACGCTTTCGCGGACCCGGCGATCCCGCCCCCTCCCCCTGGCCGCGTTGGGCGGTGCCGGCGCGGGCGTAGCTGTGGACCGTACCATCTCGCACTGGGGGGGGGAGCGGCCTTCCCTTGGGCGACAAATCGGGAAGCACGATAGGTGGGCACCGCGGTGCCCGCATCCCACTGGAAAATGTCTGTGCAACCTCGTTTCTCGCGTTCCCTGGGCCTAGGGAGCGGGTCGGGCGCGGGTGGGACAGACCCCGGGGCCGCGCACCCCCCGGGTTGGGAGCGGCGAGTAGGGGGCGGGGCCTGCGGCGGACGGCGGTGTCCTTGCACCGCAGCCCCGGTCGCCGGTTTACTCCGGGCGGTCAACGCGGTGCGGCGTCTGTGACTCTGAGAGGCCTGCAGGTGGCATCACCATGTTGTGCCGGGCGGCGAGCAGGTGAGGCGCCCGGGCCGCGCGGCGCAGCGGGGACGTGGTCCTGGCCCCAAGGATGAAGGGGGCAGGCAGCAGGCGGGCGGCGGGGGCCTCGGCGGGGACGGCGCAGTGGTGGCCTCCACGGTCCCGACTCTTTCTCCCGCCTCAGCCGCTCCTGGGCTGGGACCCGGCGAGGTCGAGGGCACTTTCGGGGCCCTGGTGTTGCAGGGACGCTGCGGGCGGCCCTGCCCGAGGGCAGGTGTGAGTTGGGCGCGTCCAGGTGCTGCCCGGGGGTAGGACAGCGGCTCGTTAAATGCTTCAAAGAATGCTGCGGGCGAGCGAGCGAGCGAGCGAACGCCGGAAAGGCCCAGGTCGCTGCTTCTCCTGCAGCCTCGTCCGCGCAGACGGTCGCTTGCATGGTCACCCGGTCTGTGCTTGCTCTCTTTCCAGCACGAGCCGGAAGCTGGTGCCGGCGTTGGGGTCTCTGGGCTCCAGGCAGAAGCACACCCTCCCCGACTTGCCATACGACTATGGCGCCCTGGAGCCACACATCAACGCCCAGATCATGCAGCTGCACCACAGCAAGCACCACGCGGCCTATGTGAACAACCTGAATGCCACCGAGGACAAGTACCAGGAGGCGCTGGAGAAGGGTAGGTGCCCGACGCCGAGACACGGGCTCAGGGGAAACATGACCGGCAGGCGCGTCTCCATAAAGCAAAGGCTCCTCGATTCAGGAGAACCGCTTCACGTGTTCCGGGCCGAAATTGACGAAGAAAAAATGCGTTTTGTGGGAAACTGAAACAGGCTTGTATTTATTGACTAACATTTAGAATTCAATTAAAATAGAATGTGGAGTTGCTATTTGTTTTTTTGTTTTTTAAGATCTCAGTTGACAAAAACAGTAAGCATGTAAACTTTGTGTTTTGTGTATGGGAATACTATGTTTTAATGTTTCTATACAAAAACTGTTACACTTTTCAATCTATTAGTTAAGCAGCGGTTTGCGGAGGAAATAATTGAGAGTCGTTTCCAGACTATATGTATGGTTCCATAAGCTACACAGTTAAAAAAAATTTTTTTTCTTAAATATACCCGTTTTTATTGAATTTCAGCCCTGTGGTATTTGTGGAGTAATTTTAGATAGCTTGTTGACAGCTTGTGGCAGCTTGTTGACTGGGGACATCTAGTGGAAAAATGTAGTATTTCAGCCTGGTTGTGTAGGAGGTAAATGGCTAAAGACAAAGAAGTTGCCCCATTCTGGAAAATTGACTGTGACAATCAGAGAAACCTCAAAAATAGCAAAAGATTCTGAATACGGGAAAAGTTTTGGTGATTTAGGAAATAACAAATTCGGGAAGGATGTGGTAATAGTGAGGTTGGGGAATATCCCAGTTGTGAAAGTATTTCCTGCGTGACAAAATCTGACACCTATGAACCTGTTTCTTCAATATTTTAAAAACAATTTCAGTCCTTTTCTTGTGCAATCAAAGCTTTACTTGTTTAATTAAACCCACTGGAAAAAAGGCTTTACGTTATATTCTACATTGCCCATAAATTAATAAGTACTTGTGCAGCTTGCTTTTATTTAAAAAGTTATATTTTAAAAATCATTAAAGTGACATTTTCATATTTGAAAATTTAGCAAGAAAGGAGTATAAGTAAAATATCAATTTCATCATGTGTAAGTAACATAAATACTTTTCAAACGAAAGTATTTAACTCTTAATGTGTTGAACAGATGAAAACACCTGAAGTGAACCCAAAGGAAATGTTGAACTTCTTAAAAGCAGATATTAAGTCCCCCAAATTTCTATTAAAATTTAAAAATGAATAAGTAAACTTTAAGAGATTAAGATTATTAAACTATTTCTCAATAAGCATGTTTCTATCCCGTTGGGAAAATTTAGTTGTTGATTTATTGAAGCACAATTTAATAAACCTGCGTTTATTTTTAGGGTTACTGTCCAAGAAAAATTTATGAGGGAGACACTGATCTGTAGGAAACTATTTTGTAAACATAACAACAAAAAGTTGGCATCTTAAAAAAACTCAAAGATTATGTATTCCGATATCACATGGTCCTCCCCTCCTTTCTGAACTGCTAACCAACTGGAGGTTTGGCCTTGTTTCAGAACGCGATATTTCTTACGTATGTTCTTAGTGTGCACCCTAAGAACAGAAGTAGAGAGCTTTTTCTATTATGTAAGCTCTGGTTCTTTGTGTCCTTCACTTTGCCTCTTGGTACTTATGAATAACATTCAATATTTATTGAACAAGGAAATTCCCATTTTTCCTAATAGTTCAGTTCATCTGTAGTTTGTGGAAGGCATAGAAAAAAATATTTTACTTTGCCTATTTTTTTTAGCAAGGTTGAAAAAAATGTCTTCAAACATGATATTCTTTTTTTAAAAGTACTATAGATACCAGAGAGTTTTTTACCTTAGAAACTGCATTCAATATATTCAATTATCTAGTTAGTCAGCAAACATGTATTGAGTACCTGCTACGTACAAGGCGGTATATTGGGCCCCGGGGCATAGCAGTGCACAAAAGTCCTTGTCCTCACCGGACCTTTCATTCTAGCAGGGAGATGGATGAACACGTGAATATGTAGCATGCCAAGGGTTGTAAGTCCTATGCAGAAAGACAAAGTAGGGGAATTGCCCATTTTACCCTGTGGTTAGAGAAGGCTTCACCGATGAGGTTGACATTTCAGTAGAGGCTTGAAGGAGAGATGAGGGAACGAAGCACGGGGCTGTCTCTGGGAAGAGCGTTCCCACACAGGCAGCAGCGGAAGCCATAAGCTGGGAGCATGCTGAGCTTCTCATGTAAGTGCAAGGAGGCCAGCGTGGCGGAGCCGGGCCAGCGAGGACACGCCAAGGGTCACGATGTGCATGTCTGTAGCTGATTGTAGGGACTTGGGGTTCACTCTGAGAAATGCAGCCATTGGAGGGTTTGGCTAGAGGAGTGCCATGATTAGTGTGGGGTCTAGAGGAGCCCTCTGGCCTCTGTGTTGAGAATAGACTGTAGGAGGTGGATGTGGAAGCAGGAACCCAGTGCCAGACAGTGGCAGGAACGCAGGTGGGAGCTGCTGCTGGTCTGCACGGGAGGTAGGAAGGCAGACTGGGATCTGGATGTGTTTTAAAGGAAGGGCTACTTTGCTGGTGCAGATGCTGGTGGATTAGATGTGGGGTGTGACAGGAAAGGAGTCAAACATGACCCAATTATCAAAAATGTCCTGAGAAGACAGCTCACACCTAAGAGACAGGAAAAGCCATAGGAGGAGTAAGTTTGGGGTTGAAAATCAGTTCAGTTTTTAATATGTTGTATTTCTTGTTAATGTAGCACTGAAATATTTCCTGGTGGATAGTTGTCTATTGGGAAAATGAGAGGTGAAAGTTTTCCATATAGCCCTTATATGGAACCATACATTTTAGCATTTCACCATTTTCTATCTTTTTTCTTAATTCTTTCATTTACTGGAATTTTTTCTAGTCAAGAAAACTGAGTTCTTAGAAGCTCACGAGTGAATTTTCTACTTTGTCACCCCTGCTGGGCCTCTTACTAGTTGTTCAGCATGTTATTAATTGAGATGAAAAATCACAGGGGCAAATAATTTTGGGACGGGTTTTTTTTTTTTTTGGTAGCATTTCGAAAATGTGGAATTTTAGGACCTCTAGGGATATTATAGATAAGCTGATTCAATTACCTGACATTTTACAAAGAATAAAATAATGTATAGAATAGTTGCAAAAGTAAGAGTTTTAAAAAATGTATTTGCATTTTAACATTTCAGGTGATGTTACAACTCAGATAACTCTTCAGGCTGCACTAAAGTTCAACGGTGGAGGCCATATCAATCATAGCATTTTCTGGACAAACCTGAGCCCTAATGGCGGTGGAGAACCCAAAGGTTGGCATATATTGGCGCAGGCTTAGCTGCATTTTGTGCGTGCTAAAAATGACTATTGATTTTCTTATGTTACTTTAGTTCTCTCTGAGATATATAATGGCCTATTTTTCATAGCAAGCAGTACAACCAAGTTGTAACTCTCAAAAGGACACATGTAAGAATGGAGAATGCGTTCAGGGAGTTGTGTCATCAGGTTTTATGCGCATGTGCGTGCACACACACACAATATCATGTCAGTGTCAATATCAGATACTTTTGTGCATTAGGAAGAGACTGAGAAACAGTTTTTAGAAAAGATAAGCTTTCACTTACTAGCTGTAGGACCTGTGGTGAGATATTTAACCATTCTGTAACCTAATTTCTTCACCTCTCTGATTCAGGGATTATAATAGGCTGTTTTTAGAATTAAATAAATTATTATATGTAAAGTGCATATAGTAGTACCTTTTGCTGTTATTTTACTGCTCTTCCTAACTAATAAGAAGTCAGTTGTCCCAGAAAATTTTCCGGGACAACTACATGTGATGAGTGGGGTACAGAGCTGATGGTCTGGCCTACTCTCCTCATTTACTTGACTTCCTGTGAAGAATGTGGAGGCCCTGATGACTTTAATTATCCTCCTCACTCCAGGGAAGTTATGGCGCATAAATACAGCTCCCTTCCTTTGTTTCTGGGCTTCTGGAATTTACCTTAAGTTTCTGCTTTTTTTTTTTTTTTTAAATTGCGTTCTAGAAGGCATCTTATGCACTTGAAATAAACAACTCATTAGGAAGTAAAGATGAATGGGAGGGTAAGTGTGGGGAGCTGGACAATTTATTGTTTGTGAGTTAGGTTTTCAGACCATGACCTAATCCTTTTGAGGTTTTGTGAGTTACCGGAGTATCAGATACACCCCTATTCAACCAACAGGTTTTGGTACTCTGCCATTTTGTGTTATCTGTACCACTTCATTCCATCATTTGTGCTTATAACAGATGCTTACTTTTTTTTTTTTTTTTGCTGAGCCATCCTGCCACCTGTTGGCTGCTCAGCTTGGGCCAGGCATCGAACTGCTGTTGCTCAGAGCTCACTCTCTTGAGTGAGCTCTTAACCAACTGAGCCACTCGGCCGGCCCCAGATGATTACTTTTAACCAGTAGAATCAGAGAAGTGATCATTTTGGTCTAGTTGATTTAGTTGATGTGCTCAATCTAAAATTATAATTATATTCTATATTACTACAGAATAAAAAGCGTTATAGCTCTGAAAGCGTACTCTTAGTTCAGTAATAGAGGAGAAGAATCACTCTTTAAAAATGATATACTTGAGAGGGGAAAGATTCAGGCTGTCTGGAGAAGAACCAGGTAACAGCCATAACATTTTATTCCCCTACTAGACAGAGTAGGTGGGGTAGAAGTCAGTGTAAAATCTTCTATTGAGGGGAGAAAAAGAAAGGTAAGGGAAAATAGTCTTTCTTTTTTTTATGGCAATAGCACATTGAGTGAAGAACCGCCCCTAACATGCTTCAGAAACAAACACTGGTGTCAGGGCAGGAGTAACACAGTGTTATATAGGCCCGCTGGGCTTTGTTATAGCTTCTATATGATGTCTTGTATCTTGGGCCATATGACAAAAGTATTTTAATATATGTACTACAATATTTTATTGCAGTTGTTGCCATCTGCTCATTTGTGGGTGTTCTTTGGATTTTTTTTTCCTTTTAATAGGGGAATTGCTGGAAGTCATCAAACGTGACTTTGGTTCCTTCACCAAATTTAAGGAGAAGCTGACCGCTGTATCTGCTGGTGTTCAAGGTTCAGGTTGGGGTTGGCTTGGTTTCAATAAGGAGCAGGGACGCTTACAGATTGTTGCTTGTCCTAACCAGGATCCCCTGCAGGGAACAACAGGTGAGATTGGAAAATTGTTGCACATTCATTTGCGAGAGATGGATCACTATAAAGCATTTAACTTGAAATAAGAAAAACTAGCAGTGTTTAAATCTATTGTATTTATGTACTCATTTGAGCAAATCTTAACAGATATATCGAGTCTTATGTGAGCAACAGTGCTTTAAAAGTCCTTGGTATTTTGAAATCTTAAATTTTATAAAAAATAAGCACTTCTGGGGTGGCCGGTTAGCTCAGTTAGTTAGAGCACAGCGCTCATAACACCAAGGTTGCTGGTTCGATCCCCACGTCCTCCACAACTAGATTGAAACAACTACCTGAGCTGATGGGTCCTGGGAAAACACACATTGTTCCCTAATTAAAAGAAAAAGAAAAAAAAAAAAAAGGGCCAGCCAAGTGGCGCATTGGTTAAGAGCTGGCTTGGGACGCCAGAGGGCCCCGGCTTGGATCCCACGTATGAGGGCCAGTGACACTGCCCTCCACAGCTAAGATGCTGAACAACAGCTCAACCTGGAGCTGGGCTGCCGTGAGTCGCCGGCGACAGTGTAGGCTGCAGCCCCTGTGGCAGTGGGTTGCCATGGGCTACTGTGTATAGCCAGCAGCCAGCGTGAGTGGCCGTCCAGAAGCCAGCGACTGATCTGTCTCACCCGGGAAGAGCACAATGATGGTGCCAATTTGGGCCAGTGAAGCAATGTCCTCCACAACCAAACTGAAGAACAAAAGGACAACAACTTGTCTGTTTCCCTTCCACCAATTCCCCAATAAAAAATCTTAAAAAAAAAAAAAGCCCATGTAATTTTATAGATACATTAACAGAAAAAGTCTTAAACTCTGCTTCATTTGTTAGAATTCGTATCTGCTTATATAATTATATGCACTAAAAAAAATCCTAAAATTAGATTAACAACAAGAGCGAGGAAAAGACATAGGAGCTGAGTCTGACTTTAGACCTTGGACTCTCACTCCCTCTGCTGAGCACTTGTGGTCTAACTGGGTGAGAGCTCAGGTTTCCAGAATTCTGCCTTTCTGGGGGTTTTTAGTCTGAAAATATTTGGCTTAGAAGCTCTAGGCTGGGCTCACCCAATCCTTTTTTATGTTGAGCCAGATTGAATTAGAAGCTGCTTAGGAAAAAGAGTCATAAGTTATCCAGCAATTAGCTGAAACTGTGATCTTCAATGTGAAGAAGCCAAAGTGATACCTTAACATTGAACAACAGCGGTTCTCAGCCACCTTTTCTACTGCTACGCATGTCAGAAGACTTGGTTTTGTGACTCACTTCCCTGGACATACTCAGACTGCCAGAATCTAAATGGCTCTTTTAGGAAAGATAGCACAGAATTTGTGACAGCAACAAAAGATTTGTGAACACTGACTGCTGTGGAGTCAGGTATACCTGTGAAGGTACCTAACTGGAAAAGCTCTGATTTCCAGGTGAATCCTGGCTACACCTTTTCCTCTCCCACTTGAAGAAAGCCCATTGGAATGAAAATAAGTGAGAGGCAATTTATTTATGGGAAAAATCATTTGTAAATTTCACTACCTTAATTATTAATAATAAATTATTAATGACATACCTCACAACTGATCGACATACTGGTTGAGAATTGTTTTCTAGAGGAGAACTATCATTTATTTAGTTTGAGAGTTTTTTTTTAAATGCTTTATATAACTAATTTTTCATTTACACTATTTAGTTTCTGAAGCCAGTGTTTCTCTTTTTTTAGTTTTCTTCAGTTTTCCTGATTAACTTGTTCTTTCTGTTAGTGTCTCATAAATGTTTTGTATTCTCTAAGACTTTAACATTAGCCTTGGGGAGCAGGGCAGGTTTCTCATAACGATCCCCAGTGCTTAGGACCTTTGGAAGGTCCTCAATCACCCCTACAAACAGCACACCCTCACTGAGACCCCCAGTGAGGATGGCTGAGAATGGGCTCTTGGAAAAATCTTTTAGTATTTTAAGAACAGCTGTTAAAATATTGTAGTTAATTGATTTTCCCAAGTCTATTTTAATTATTTTTACTATTTATCACCATTTCTTCCGAAGAGTAAAGTTTAACATTTTTTTATAGGAATATTTAGTCTTATTCACATTTCCTATTTATATAAGAAACTGAAAAATGGATGAGAATGTTGCAAAGATAATTTTGTATGCATAGCATAAAGTTCAGATTGAGAAGATGCAGTGTTGTAGGTTGAAATTTATAGTTTTTGCTTTTTTTCCTTCTTTCCTACAGGTTTGATTCCACTGCTGGGAATTGATGTGTGGGAGCATGCTTATTACCTTCAGTACAAAAATGTCAGACCTGATTATCTAAAAGCGATTTGGAACGTAATCAACTGGGAGAATGTAACTGAAAGATACGTGGCTTGCAAAAAGTAAAACATGAGCATTGCACATAAACATAAAGCTCTTTATTACTATTTTTGAGTAGTGCAGAGTACTGCAATATACCCATAAAGCTGCTCTATCGTAGAGATCTGAATGTAGCTTATTCAAGTATTTGATAAACATAATGTAGTGCCGTGAATCATTTCTTGTTTTAAAATTTTGTTATTGAGCAACTGTTTGAAAGTGGTAAATGCTGTCTTTTGATTGCACATTTTCTTCAGAGAGCTAAAATACCTGGGAGGGTATGAATGTCATCACAAAGCCATCAAAAACATTGTATCCCTATTTGTTGGGGCCTCTAGCAAAGGCTTTCTAATTTGTTTCTATTGCATTTACAGAAAATCTAGTCTTTTGCCCCAGTTGTTAACAATAAAATACTAAATTTATTCCCCAAGCAATAGTCAGCTAGTCAGCTTTCTACTAAAAATTTCTCTTTTTGTAAGTAATCCTCTGTCTAGGATATCACCCAGTGGTCTTTATTTATGGTCACGTGTTGCACAAAGTTAACACCATTTGTCATTTAAAAAAATATAACTTGATTGCTAATTGAGAATTGCTTTATTATGAGAAGGAAATAGTTCTGCATCTGAATTTTTTTTGTAGAAAGAAATACAAAGACCTTTACATGAAAATTTGTCCTCAAACATAGAAACGTGTGTTGCATAAGTACTCAAAGTGGGTAAATTGGGCCCAGTTGATGAAATCAGTGATAGGGATGAGGCCACTGGTCACTGGCCAGGCGCTGGCCTGGCCCCCTTCTTTCAGGCCTGTTTTGAGCAGCTTTCTCAGAAGCACCCAGCATGGTCAGGCGTTGCCTTCCCAGCGAAGACAGGCAAAGTGGCTCCTGGTCTTAGCTGCGCCTCCCCCAAGAATATTCATTTTCAAAGACTTGTTTTTGAGTTATTCTAGCCATTTGATGCTGTTTTTCTCTTTCTTTAGAAAAATGTGCAATCTCTATAGGAGCTTTATATTGTTGAATTTTTTTCAATAAAGGGAAAACTACACCCAGAATACAGCGACACAGCATGTCAGATTTTGTTCCTGTTCTGTTGTAAACGGAGCTGTTTCCAGGTAGCCCAGAGCCTTTGAGCATCCCACGTTTCAGCATCTTCCTCATCATCTTTAATGGCTGTATAATATTTTATCAATTGGACAGTTCCTAATTTATTTTACAGTTCTATTACTGAATTTTACATTTGTTTCTAATTGTTTATTACAAATAATGCTGTGTTGAGCAACCCACATAGGTTTTACCTTCTATTGGAATATTTTCTCTATATAGGTTTTTTCTTAAACCTATTTAGTAACAGGATGTTTTCCCAGTTTATTTTTGATTTTTTTTCACCACTTTATTTTCCTGTTTGTTTTTTTTTAATTGGAAAGATGGAGTAACTTAGCAGTTTCAATATTGAAGACTGAAGTTTAAAAAAAATTAAATTCAAAGCACTTTTCTTTTAGAATTCAATTAGAAAAGCTTCTGAATTGTCAAGTGTTGAAGAGACTGATGACTCTGAGAGTGTGTGTGTGTGTGTGTGTGTGTGTGTGTGTGTGTGTGTTTATGCTTACAGATTGAAAATACTTGAGAGACTGATTATAAACCACATTAAAATGGCTTTCATGAAGGGCAAATGGAAGTCAGGTGATTACTGCTTACATACATAATATATATATGCTGATATATTTATACACAAGGCAATGAACTTTAAACAGACCTAGAAAAGTAGGACCTTTTGAAAGATGGTCTTTTGAGTACGAGTAGTCTGCTAGATCATGGTTTGTATGGAACTGAGTTGTGTAGAGACTACTGATTTACATAAAACTTTTTGACTCTTATTAAGTTTTAAGATTTCAAAAAAAAAATTGAATGTTGAAATTTTTATGGGGCCCCATTTTTGCTTTGGCTTTATGTTGAGGGAACGAGGAAAAGCACACTGTCCTCTAAGGTTTTGCTTTTCCCTCTCTGTCAGATAGATTTTTAAGAGCCTACGATAATGTAAAGATTTTAATTATCCAGCAGAAAATGAAACTAAGGTTCTGTTTAGCCCTGTTTTTCATAACAGAAAAGAAACAGAAAAGGTGAAATAGCCGTTTCTTTTGAAAAGAACAAGCATTGTTCATCCAGGAAGGATATTTGTGACCGAAACAGCAGGGCATGCTCTAGTCTTGATATGCTTCACAAACCTTAGCACGATTCGTGCTGCAGGGGAATAGGACACAAACAGGTCTGTGAAATAGCATCTGTTGCCTGAACCATTGGATAATTATACTTAATATTGAGAAGTTACAACTTAATTACTCCTCAAGTTCAGGATCTTATAAAATGAGATTTGAATTTCTGTTGGGTACCTTTAAAAAAGTAACATCAAAATCATATAATTAAGATTGATGTGTGTTGTGAGTCATATCTAAAACTAGGTATAAACACAAACTTTGTTTCCTGTTTTATTTTCAGGGATACTACTGTTTGGGAAAGCTATTAGGTAACTTGTAAATCACTGTCTCTCATCTTTAGTCATAACCTCATGATCCAGCAAGCTAATGTCCTGTCTTCTAAGATACACATAGTACATACTAAAAATCCTATAAGGTCCTGGATAGTTTTCACTTAATTCATTAAAGAAACATTTATTTTCCTAATGTAAGTGTGAAATTTTTTGATTGTTAATAAAAGAATCTTTCACCTATCAAGAGGTCTGTGTTATGCATGTGTGTCAAAACATTAATCCTACAATGCTTTTATAATTTTTACTGTGGGAAAGAAATACTAAATGATAGGTACTTGAAATTTTACTCTTAAAACTCAGAAGGCCTACAAACTATCTCCAGTCATATCTGTAGTAAGTCATCTGAAAATGGAATAGCATAATTATTTTTCATTTATTTTTTACACGTTAGACATTCAATATTATTTTATATTAGTTTCAGGTATACAGCATAGTAGTTAGACATTTGTAATTTTAGAAATGATCCCCCTGACTAGTCTAGTACCCACCTGGCACTATGCAGTTATTGACTATATTCTCTGTGCTTTACATCCACTTTTAACTTTTGTAACTACCAATTTGTACTTAATTCCTTCAACTTTTTCACTGCCTCCCAACCCCCCACCCATTCATCACCCCAATAAATCTAGTACCCATCTGACACCATACATAGTTATTAAATATTGACTATATTCCCTATGCTATACTTCACATCCCTGACTACTGTGTAACAACAAATTTGTACTTTTTTTATTTAAAATATTTTATTGGGGAATTGGAGAAGGGGAACAGCCAAGTTGTCCTTCAATCTTAGTTGTGGAGGGCACAGCCAGCTCAGCTCCAAGTCCAGTCACCATCCGGCAGCCCATTGGTAGCTCAGGGCAGCTCAGCTCAAGGTGCCATGTTCAATCTTAGTTGCGGGTGGGCGTAGCCCACCATCCCATGCAGGAGTTGAACTGGCAACCTTGTTAGGAGCACGTGCTCTCACCAGCAGAGCTGTCCTGCCACCTGTTGGCAGCTCAGCTTGGGTGCAGCTCACTGGCCCATGTGGGAATCGAACTGGTGACCCTGTTTCTCAGAGCTCGTGCTCAACCAACTGAGCCACTTGGCCGGCCAAATTTGTACTTCTTAATCTTACCTTTTTTCACTCACCCCAACCCCCCTCCCATCTGTCAACCATCAAACTGTTCTCTGTATTTATGAGTTTGTTTCTGTTTTGTTGGTTTATTTGTTCTTTGGGTTCCACATGTAAGCGAAGTCACATTGCATATGCTTTTCTCTGTCTGACATACTCAGCACAATTCCCTCCAGGTCCATCCATGCCGCCACATATGGCAAGAACCCATTCCCTTCCGTGGAAGAGCAATATTCCATTATAGTATATATGTACCACCTACTCAATCCATTCTTCATTGGTGGACAGCCAGGCCGCCTCCACATCTTGGCCATTGTAAACAATGTTGTAGTGAACATATGGATGCACATGTCTCCTTGAAGTGGCGTTTTGGGTTTCTTCGGATAAATACCTGGAACTGGGATTACTGGGTCCTTTGTCTCTTGTTATAACCTTTGTTGTAAAGTCTATTTTGTCTGGTTGTATTGCTACCCCAGCTTTTTTGTTTGTTTCCATTTTCATAAAATATCTTTTCCCCATTTTCTTTCAGTCTGTGTGTGCCTTTTGATCTGAAGTGAGTCTCTTGTAGGCATGATATTCAAGGGTCTTATTATCTTATCTATTCAGGCACCCTACTTTTTGGAGCATTGAGTCCATGATAGATACGTAGTTATTGCCACTTCATATATATATATATATTCGTCTTAAAATCCCTCTGATTCCTTTAATACTGGTTTGGTGGTGATGAACTCCTTTAGCTTTTTCTTGTCTGGGACGCTCTTTATCTGTCCTTAGATTCTAAATGATAGCTTTGCTGGGTAGGTTAATCTTGGTTGTAGGTCCTTGCTTTTCATCACTGTGAATATTTTTCTGCCAATCCCTTCTGGTCTGGAAAGTTCCTGTTGAGAAATCAGCTGACAGTCTTATGGGAGCTCTCTTGTAGGTAACTAACTGCTGTTCTCTTGCTGCTTTTAAGATTCTCTCTTAGTATTTTTTTTTTTTTTTAGCTGAGCCATCCTGCCACCCGTTGGCAGCTCAGTGGCAGCTCAGCTCAGTCCCGGCATCAAACCGCTGTTGCTCAGAGCTCAAATTCTTGAGGGAGCTCTTAACCAACTGAGCCACTTGGCCAGCCGTCTCTTAGTCGTTAACTTTTGGCATTTTATTTTATTTTATTATTTTTTTTAAACAGAAATAATTTAATGCCTTTCACAAGAATATAACTCAAGCTTTGCTAAAGCTTCATATTCCATGGAGGCATCGAGGTGCCAATCCATGGAACAGGCACTTCTTTCTTCTTCCTCTATCCATTTACGCGGTAGTTTTCATGGATTTCTGGCCGGATATCACAGACAAAGGCCAAGAGGTTATCCAGGACTTCATCCCTGTTCTGCTGGAAGTAGGTCTGGAGGATGCTCATCTTCTCTTGGGTGTCCTTCTCCACTTCAGTGCTGCAACTGCCGTGCGATCCCAGAGCCGCAGCCTCCTTGGCCTTGAACTCCTTCTCCCTCTGTAGGCGGTACTGTTCAATTTCAGCCTGAGCCTCTTCTTTGGCCTGCTTCAGCCTCCGGTTCTTTCGCTTGCGGGCCTCGGACACCTTCTCGGCGGCCCGCTTCTCGGCCTGCAGCAGCTGTTAAATACCCTGCGACTGACTGGCCATGGTGGAGAGAACTCCGAAGCCGGGGCCAGCGGCCTAAATCCGCTCGGTTACCCGGTTGGTCAGCTGATCCCGTCCAACTTTTGGCATTTTAATTATGATACGTCTTGGTTGGGCCTCTTTGGGTTCATCTTGTTTGGAGTCTCTGTGCTTCCTGGGCTTGTATGTCTATTTCCTTCACCAGGTTAGGGAAGTTTTTCATCGTTATTTCTTCAAATAGGTTTTTAATTCCTTGCTTTCTCTCTTCTGGTACCCTTGTGATGAGAATGTTGGTGTGCTTGATGATGTCCTTGAAGCCCCTGAAGCTCTCCTCAAATTTTTGGATTCTTTTTTCTTTTTGCTAGTCTGATTGGGTGTTTTCTGCTATCTTATCTTTTAAATTGCTGATTTGATCCTCTGCTCCATTTAATCTGTTGAATTTCTCTTTTTCATTTCAGTTATTGTATTCTTCATTTATGACTGGTTCTTTTTTATGTTTCCTATCTCTTTGTTGAAGTTCTCACTGAGATCATTGAGCATCCTTGTAACCAGTGTTTTGAACTCTGCGTCTGGTAGATTGCTTGTCTCTATTTTGTTTAGTTTCTTTTCTGGAGCCTTGTTCTGTCCTTTTATTTGGGACATGTTTCTGTCTCCCCATTTTGGCTGCCTCCCTGTTTTGTTTCTATGTGTTAGGTAGGGCTGCTATGCCTGCCAGTCTTAGTAGGAGGGCCTTATATAGTATGTGTCCTGTGGGACCCATTGGTTCAGTCTCCCTTGCCACCAGAGCTGGGTGTTTCAGGTCTGTCCTTTGTGTGGGTTGTGTGTCCCCTCCTGTTGTAGTTGAGCCTTGGTTGCCGTTTGCACGTCATTGGGAGAAATTGACTCTCAGGCTGATTGGTTGTAAGGACTGGCCTGACTGCGGTGGAAGAGCTGTGGTCCAAAAGCTGACCCTTCAGAGCAGGGTTTGCTTTGTAGGCCTCTGGTGTCTGCCCAGCCTGCCCTTTGGGTGTGTTGTCCTTGGAGGCCACCAGGGGATGCACCGGCTTGTTCTGAATATGGCCACCAGGCATGCCAGCCCTGGGGCCTCCTGGGTGGGGACCTGCTGTAGGCCAAGTTTAACCATAGTCCATGCTCTGCCTGGGGCCACCTGGTGTGAGCCACAAAGCAATTCACAGATGACCGCCACCCACACTGGGCTTGGAGGTACCTGAAGAGGCCAATCTGTGAACTGAGGCTGGCCCTTGCTAGTGCCGGCCTTAGGCTGCTCAGCCAGAGGTACGGAATGGCTGAAGCCAGGTGCTGCTTGTTTGGGTTTTGGAAACCTATGAGAGATTTTATGAAAGTCTGCAGCATGAGCTAAGACAGATTGTTTGTACAGGAAAGTCACTGGAAGCGGCTTGGGTGTGCCCGGTTGGGCGGCGTCTCTGGGAATCACTAGGGCGGAGCAGATGAAAGGTAGTAGCCAGTTTGATGAAGACTCAGATATGGCATCTGCCTGCGTCTGCGTGTACGGAGCGGGAGGGCTCAACAAAGAAACAATGGCTTCCACCAGCTCCTCCCTCTGGGAGAAAGCTGCCCCTCCAGTCATTGCCTTGAAGCCAGACAATTCAGCTCCTCCCTAGTGCCTTTTGAGCTGCTGTCCTAGTGCTGGAGTTCAGAGCAAGTGAGTCTGCCAGAGAATAAGTCTGTGCACAGTCCTTTTAAGAGGAGCGCCTGGGAGTGCAGCTGCTCTCAGTCTCACTCAGCCACAGTCTCCTCTGTTTTCATAGCCAGACGTTATGGGGACTTTACTCCCTGACACTAAGACCCTGGGCTGGGGAGGGGTTGGGACCCCTTGCTCCTCTGCTGGGGGGTACCTCTGAAGCTGCAATATCGCTCTGGATTTTTAATGGTCACCCTTGAGTGTGAGAACACCCTCCTACCAGTCTCTGCTGCTCCTACCAGTCTTGAGGTGGCTTCTTCTGTATGTCCTTAGTTGTAGGGCTTTGGTTCAGCTAGACTTCAAGCGATTCTCAATGGTGGTTGTTCTGTGGTTTAGTTGTAATTGATGTGGTTCTGAGAGGAGGTGAGCACAGCGTTTACCTACTCCGTCGTCTTGACTGGAAATCTAGCATAGTATTTTATATACTAAATTATAAAGTTATAACACCTTAGAACATTAACTAGATATAGCATATTGCTTTAACTCTGGAAAAAAAGAAGTAACCTGACTTTTATCACAAGATGTATTTTACATAAAGTTCTGGACTGGTGATCTTTTATTTACTTTGGTATGCAGAAGTACGAACATACCTAGCGCCTCTTTCCCTGGGCTGCTAGAATAATGTTCTTGGAAAGCAAAGCGAGGTTCACCTGTGTCTGGTGCAGTCATGCTGTCTGCTGTTTCACGGAGTGCTTGTAATAGTAAGTGCTTCTGCTCTCAAGATGCTTCTGAACACATTTTGAAAAAAGTAAGGTGTCTCAATTTAGTTTGAAAGGGAAAGAGAATGAATGCTTTTGAGTTCCTGCTGCATGCGAGTTATTTTACTGTCATTGTTTCCTATTGTTTCACTTAGTACTTCTCTTAATGCACAACTTAGTGCTAATCCCATGCTCCCACTAAAATGTGAGCTTCAGAAAGGCCCTGGACAGAACGTTCTTGTTCATTTGTGTGTCATTGGTACTGAGTACACAATTCTGGGCCCATATTCAAATATCTGTATTAAATAATGTGATTTAATATAGTCATCATAATATTACAAATAAGAGTATGCCCTGGGCTCATCTGAAACCCAGAGCCATCTGCCCTCTGCTCTGGGGCTCAGGTGTAATTCATCTGCATCCTCAATGTTCAAGGACCTGTTTCCCATGCTCTCCAATAGCCTTCAAGAGTCTATCCCCTTGCCCCATCCAGAGGAAACCTCAGGATTGCTTTTTTTACTATCCTAAACATATTTGCTCTAAAACCAGTAGGTGGCAGTATTTCTACACCTTTCTCCCTTTCACGCACTCTGCTAAAAACAGAATTTAGGTAAAAGCAGAGTGGGTTCAGCGTGTTGGGACAGTATTAAAGGAGGCCTCCCATGGCTCACATTACCTTGACTTTTCTTTTTCTTTGTTCATCTGAGAACAGATAATCTTATACTTTTTTCATTTTTAAACTTTTACATTCATTTTATTTTGAAACAAACTCAAATTTACATAAAAGTTGTAATTATGGTACAAGAACCTTAGTTTTCTTGGAATCTTTCAAGTAAGTTGCCCAGATGATGCCTCATCACCGCCAAGTGCTTTATCTGTATTTCCTGCAAACAAGGATGTTCTTCTACATAGGACAGGCCTTCAAAATCAGGAAATTAACAATTATACACTACTATCCTGTAATTTCCAGATACCATTCAATAATTGGTCCAATAATGCCCTTTATAGCAAAAGGATCCAGCCTAGAATCACCACTGTATTTAGTTATCATATCTCCTGCTTTAGATGCCGTCCGGGGTAATAAGGTTCCCACATTACAGACCGGGTGCAAATGGTGATGCAGGGAAAAACACTCTCTTTTTTTTTGTTTTCTGCCTCCAATAACTTTGGATTGGGTAGTTGGCCTACGTGCGTGGTCTTGTAAGGGCTCCAAACAGAAAACCTCTAAATTTGCCAGAGGTGAGTTTCTATGGTATGTCGATTTCAATTCACTATTATCAGTTCTCCTCTTTCTTACTCATCTAAAAAATAACTTCCTTTAGGCAAGAGCTCATGTTATATGTTCTTTTTTCAAAATCTTGGGTTCTGACTTATTTAAGTTACAAGAATGCCATCCTCAGTTTTCAGACATTTTGAAGAGGACCCCAATCAGAGTCGAGGGAGAGTGGATGAGGGAGTCAACCATGATGTCCCATATTGATTTTATTTCCTCTGCTTCCTGCCAACAAGTTTCTTCTCACGAGAAGGTAATCTGATTTGTGTAGGTTTTCCTTCTTATTTCCTAAATATTTCACTTGTTCCTTCTACCTCTTTTCCTTCCTGGGAAAATCCATTTAGTCTCTAAGATTTAGTGTAATGGTGCCTAGTTTTGACACCCCAGGCCAAATTGGTCATTCCTCTGTGCTCTGTCTGCTCTTCTCTCTGTTCTGGTACTTACCCGTTTATGTTGTAACAATTTGCTTCTAGATCTGTTTTCTCCATGAATCTTTGAGTTTCTCTAAGATGAGAATCAGGTCTTTGTCAATTTTGTACCCCTAAAGCTTATCACAGGGCTTGATATCTAGCACATGGTCAATTTAAAAAGGGGGATACTTAACAGGTCTTTCCTTTAGATACATTTTTATGACATTTAATATTATTTTGTATTAGTTTCAGGTGTACAGCATAGTAGTTAGACATTTACATAATTTATGCAGTAATCCTCCCAATTAGCTGAATACCCACCTGGTGCTAATAGTTATTAGACTATTATTGACTATATTCCCTATGCTGTACTGTATATCCCCATGACTGTTTTGTAACTACCTATTTATATTTCTTAATCCCTTAACTTTTTTTACCCAGCTCCCCAAACCCCCTCCCCTCTGGCAATCATTTTGTTCTCTGTATCTATGATATTTATGAGTCTGTTTCTGTTTTGTTTGTTCTTTTTTTTTTTTTTTGCTATTGTTGTTCCTTAGATTCCATATATAAGTAAGATCATATGGTATTTGTCTTTTTCAGCCTGACTTATTTCACTTAGCATAATACTCTCTAGGTCCATCCATGTTGTTGCAAATGGTAAGATTTTATTCTTTTTTATGGCCTAGTAATATTCCATTGTATATGTGTACGATATCTTCTTTATCCAATTATCTATTGATGGGCACTTAGGTTGCTTCCATATCTTTGCTATTGTAAATAGTACTTCAGTGAACATAAAGCTGCATGTATCTTTTTGAATTAATGTTTTGAATTTCTTCAGATAAATACCCAGAACTGGAATTGCTAGGTCATAAGGTAGTTCTATTTTTAATTTTTTGAGGAACCTCCAAATTGTTTTCCATAGTGACTGCACCAATTTGCAATCCCACCAATGGTGCACGAGGGTTCCCTTTTCTCCACATCCTTGCCAACACTTGTTTTTTTATTTATTGATGATAGCCATTTTTTTTTATATTTTTTATTGGAAAATTAGGGGAGGGGAACAGTGTTGGGGAATTGGGGAAGGGGAACAGCCAAGTTGTTGTCCTTCAATCTTCCTAGTTGTAGAGGGCGCAGCAAGCTCAACTCCAAGTCCAGTCACGCCGCTCAGCTCAAGGTGCTGTGTTCAGTTAGTTGCGGATGGACATAGCCACCATCCCATGCAGGAGTGGAACCAGCAGCCTTGCTGTTAAGAGTGCACACTCTATCCACTGAGCCATCCGGGTGGCAGCTCAGCTTGAGGTGCCGAGTTCAGTCTTTACTTACGGTGGGTGTAGCCCACCATTCAAACTGGTATCCTTGTTGTTAGGAGCACGTGCTCTCACCAGCTGAACCATCCTGCCACCTGTTGGTAGCTCAGCAGCAGCTCAGCTCAGGGTGCAGCGTCACTGGCCCATGTGGGAATTGAACCAGTGACCCTTTTGCTCAGAGCTCACACTTTTGGGCAAGCTCTTAACCAACTGAGCCACTCTGCCAGCCCCGATGATAGCCATTTTGACAGGTGTGAGGTGATATCTCATTGTGGTTTTAATTGACATTTTTCTGATGATTAGTGATGTTGAGCACCTTTTCATATGTCTGTTGGCCATCTACTTGTATATGTCCTCTTTGGAGAAATGTCTATTTAGGCCCTCTCCCCATTTTTTATTGGATTGTTTTTTTGGGTGTTGAGTTGTATGAGTTTTTAAAATAAATTTTGGATATTAATTTCTTATCAGATATATCGTTGGCAAATATCTTCTCCCATTCAGTAGGCTGTCTTTTCATTTTGTTGATGGTTTCCTTTGCTGTGCAAAAACTTTGTAGTTTGATGTAATCTCATTTGTTTATTTTTCTTTTATTTTCATTGTCTGAAGAGATAGATCAGAAAAAATATCACTAAGAGCAATGTTGAGGGGATTACTGCCTATGTTTTCTTCTAGGAGCTTTATGGGTTTGGGTCTTACATTTAAGTCTTTAATCCATTTTGAGTTTATTCTTATAGATGGTGTAAGAAGGTGGTCCACTTTCATTTTTTTTTGCATTTGTCATTCCAGTTTTCCCAGCACCATTTGTTGAATAGACTGTCTTTACTCCACTGTATGTTCTTGTCTCCTTTGTCATAGATTAATGACCATATAGGCATGGTTCATTTCTGCGCTCTCTATTCTGTTCCATTAGTCTATGTGTCTGGTTTTATGCCAGTCCATGCTGTTGATTACTATTGATTATTATAGCCTTATAGTATAGTTTGATATCAGGTAGCATGATACTTCCAATTTTGTTCTTTTATTCTTAAGATTTCTGTGGCTATTTGGGGTCTTTTGTGGTCCCATATAAAATTTGAGATTATTTGTTCTAGTTCTGTGAAAAATGCCATTGGTATTTTGATAGGGCTTGCATTGACTCCATAAATTGCTTTGGGTAGTATGGATATTTTTGACGATGTTAATACTTCCTATCCATGACCACAGTATATGCTTGCATTTATTTGTATCTTCTTCAGTTTCTTTCTTCAATGTCTTATAGTTTTCCAAGTATAGGTCTTTTACCTCCTTAGTCAAATTTATGCCTAGGTATTTTTATTCTTTTCTGATGCAATTTTAAAAGGGATTGTTTTCTTAATTTCCCTTTTTGGCAGTTCATTATCAGTGTATAGAAATGCAGCTGATTTCAGAATATGAATTTTGTATCATGCTACTTTATTGAATTCATTTATTAGTTCTAATAATTTTTTGGTGGGATCTTTTGGGTTTTCTATATATAGTACCATGTCATCTGCAAATAATGACAGTTTTACTTCTTTCCAATTTGGATGACTTTTATTTCTTTTTCTTGTCTGATTACTGTGGCTAGAATTTCCAATGCAATGTTGAATAAAAGTGGTGAAAGTAGGCATCCTTGTCTTGCTCCTCATCTTAAGGAGAATGCTTTTAGCTTTTTCCCATTGAGTATGATGTTAGCTGTGGGTTTGTTGTATGTGGCCTTTATTGTGTTGAGATATGGTCCCTCTATTCCCACTTTGCTGAGAGATTTTTATCATAAATGGATGTTGCATTTTGTCAAATGTTTTCTTCTGCATCTATTGATATGATTATATGATTTTTATCTTTCATTTTATTTATGTGGTATATCACACAAATTGATTTGCAGATTTTTTTTAAAAGATTTTATTGGTGAATTGGGGAAGGGGAACAATGTCGGGGAATTGGGGAAGGGGAACAGCCAAGTTTTTGTCCTTCAATCTTAGTTGTGGAGGGCTCAGCTAGCTCACCTCCAAGTCCAGTCACCATCTAGCCTCCCACTGGTGGCCGCTCAGCTCAAGGTGCTGTGTTCAATCTTAGTTGCGGGTAGACGTAGCCCACCATCCTGTTTGGGAGTCGAAATGGCAAACTTGTTGTTAAGAGCATGTGCTGTCATCAGCTGAGCCACTCGGCTGGCCCTGATTTGCAGATATTGAACCAACCTTGCATTCCAGGAACAAATCCTACTTGATCATGGTGTATGATCTTTTTAATGTATCACTGAATTAGGTTTGCTAATATTTTGTTGAGGATTTTTGCATCTAAGTTCATCAGGGGTATTGGTCTATAACTTTTTTTTGTAATGTCTTTGCCTGGTTTTGGAATCAGGGTAATGGTGGCCTTGTAATATAAGCTTGGGAGCTTTCCCTTCTCTTGAATTTTTTGGAATAGTTTGAGAAGGATTGGTGTTAATTCTCCTTTGAATGTTTGGTAAAATTCACCTGTGAAGCCATCCTGTCTAAGACTTTTGTTTGTTAGGAGTTTTTTGATTACTAATTTGATTTCATTAGTATTTTCATTGGTCTAATTTCATTAGTAGTAGTTCAGATTTTCTGTTTCTTCTTGATTTAGTCGTGGAAGATAGTGTGTTTCTAGGAATTTATCTATTTCTTCCAGATTGTCCAGTTTGTTGGCATATAATTGTTCGTAATATTTTCTCACAATCCTTTGTATTTCTGTGGTGTCAGTTGTCACTTCTCTTTCATTTCCAAATCTATTTGTTTGAGTCCTCTCTCTTTTTGTTTTGATGAGTCTGGTTAAAGGTTTATCAATTTTGTTTATCTTTTCAAAGAACCAGCTCTTGGTTTCATTGATCTTTTTAAAAAAAGATTTTATTGGGGAATTGGGGGAGGGAACAGCGTTGGGGAATCGGGGAAGGGGAACAGACAAGTTGCTGTCCTTTGGTTCTTCAGTCTAGTTGTGGAGGACGTCGCTTCACTGGCCCATGTTGGTACCATGATCATTGAGCTCTTTCTGGGTGAGGCAGATCAGTCACCAGCCATTGGTTGAACGGCCACTCACAATGGCTCATGGCCACTCACGCTGGCTGCCGGCCACTCACGATAGCTTTCAGCAGCCCACTGCAACCCCATTGCAGCCTATGCCATTGCCGGCAACTCACTGCAGCCCAGCTCCAGGTCGAGCTGTTGTTCACCATCTTAGCTGTAGAGGGCGCAGCGTCACTGGCCCATGTGGGATTCGAACCGGTGGCTCTGCTGCTCAGAGCTTGTGCTCCCAAGACAACTCTTAACCAACTGAACCACTCAGCTGGCCCTTGTGGGTATTCTTAATGGCCTACAACTTAGACTTCAAAGGTCCATCGGTCTGTGTGTTGAAGTCAACTTCGATTGTCCTTTGGGGAAGGTGATGGATCTGCCTCCTGCTGTCCTCTGGGCCACCTCCTTGTGGAGTGAGTAGCCTTCTGTTTATGCACGTTGCGGTTTATTCTATAAACTCTACCTCCGCCCAACTGACGATGAAAGGGTGTAGACCTGCCTGTTATTTGCAGTATATAATGTGCACTTCAGATAGTTGTCAGAGTAAATCCCCAAACTTTCTGCAAACCAATATTTATAAAAATCAAGAAATGATATTCATAAAAATTTGAGGCATAACTGCTTGGTGTATCACATGGACATTTTTCATAAGTGATAGGTTTTGCTCTTTCATAATCATTATCATCTGCTTCCTCCTCCTTGTATTATGATTATGATTATGACAAAGGTGGTGCCGACCATCTGTTCTCTAGATTTTGCTAGCTCCACTAAAAGCTGCTTGGACTAGGCAGCCCACTGGCTCACTGCCCATGTGCTGCACATTTTTTTGCCTCGTGTGGACCTCCGTTTACTGAACAGGTGAACAGTCTATGACAGAGGTTGAGAGCTTGGGCTTTGGGGACAGACATTCCTGAGTTTAATCCTGCTCTAAACCT
This sequence comes from Hipposideros armiger, assembly GCF_001890085.2. Taxonomy (NCBI): domain Eukaryota; kingdom Metazoa; phylum Chordata; class Mammalia; order Chiroptera; family Hipposideridae; genus Hipposideros; species Hipposideros armiger. Next base: position 617,768 of record NW_017731754.1, on the reverse strand, counting down.
GGCTCTTTCTCTTGCCATCTGTGTGACCACTGGCAGGTTACCTGATATCTCTAAATCTCAGTTTCCCCATCTGTAAGATAGGGTAAGAATACCTCTGACAGGGTTGTGGCAACATTAAACAAATAATTCATGTCCAGCATTTAGCAGAGTGCCTCCCATAGTAAGTACTCAATATACATTGGGTTGTCGGAAAAGTCATGGTGCATTTTTGCAACGAAAAACATAGAAAAAAATACGTCATGACTTTTCTGACAACCCAATATTTGAAAAATTTGACATAATTATTAACTGCATGTTGGCGTACTATCACTGGCCTGCATGGGGGTAACACTATAAGACAGAGGTCCTAAGTGGTGTTTTGCTAGGGATTTGCCACGGTGCTCATTTGTTCATTTATTTAACAAGTATTTGTTGACTGATTACTACTGCCAGGCACAATTCTGGTTGGTAGTGATAGAGCAGTGAATAAAACATTACATAGTCCTGCCCTCAAGGAGTTTATATTATAGCTTTTGGTGAGTGGGGGGATGCAATAAGCACAAAAAATAAGTAAATCATTTAATACTTTGAGATGAGAGTGCTACAGAGTTAGAGCAACATGAGGGGCAGGAGGTCAATTTTAAGAATGTGGTCATGCTGGGCCTTACCGAGGTGTCATTTGAGTGAACACTTGAGGGAAGTAGGGGTGAGAGGTGCAGATATAAAGGGGAGGAGCAGCCCCTCTTCCCCAAAACCTTGGTGAGGGAATGAACTCCAAGAGTGTTCCAGAAATCACTAGGAGAACAACGTGGCTGGAGAGCAAAGGGGCTGGCAGTGGGTGAAGAGATTGCGGGCGGGGGAGCGGGGAAGAGCTGACTGAGGCCTGCTGGCCTCTGGAAGGGTGTTGGCTTTTGCTCTGAATGAGATGGGAGCCATTGGAAGGTGTGGGTGAGGGATGTGTTGTTCAATTTGTATCTCACAGTTTTCTTCCCTCCCTTCCTTCTATCCTCCCTCCCTCCCTCCCTCCCTCCTTCCTTTTCTTCCCTCTTTCCTTTCTTCCATCTCTCGTTCTTTTCTTCTCCTTCCTCTTATTCTTCATCTTTCTTTTCCTCTCTTCTTCCTCCTCCTCCTTCTGGTAGATCAACAGGAACATTCCCCCTCAAATTGCAATATCAGTTCAGCTATATCCCTGAGCAGCTGGTTGGTTTTCAGGTAAGATTATGCAAAGTCTGACTTGTGTGACTTCCAAGGTTGTATTTTTTGTGCTGAAAGTCAGAAAGCTAGTCACCATCAACTTTCAGATCACAGCAAGGGCCCCTTGTGGCAGTAGGATATTGGGTTATGAAACGTGACTTTATATGTGTACAATGTCCTCATAGCAGTGACTTCAGAGAATGTACCATAGTTGGCGACCACTCTCTTGCCTGCCTGATTGTTTGGTGGCTAGTGATTTCCTCCACTAGACTATAAGCTCCACCAAGGCAGAGGCCATGCGCTATTTTAAAAATCAGCATTGTATCCCCAGCACCCACTACACTGCCCTGTATGCTTAATAAATATCGGTTGGATGGTTGAATACATTGAATCAGTGTGATGATTTCTTTTTTCTTTACTGCCATAATGCTAGAGCTACACATTATGAAACCTCTATTCAGAGAGCAATAGGCAAAATTATTGGATGAAAATCTATCTAAGAATACATTATAAGACTGAATTTTATGCCAGCAAGATGTAGGCCATGGGGCCCAGCTTTTGTCATGATATAGCAATTGTCTGATATGTTCCTGCTCTGCCAATTTGTTGGAAAGTCAGAAAAGATTTCAGAGAAATGGTAAAATTCGATAAAAACCTTTTTTTTGTAAGTAAAATATGTATGTAAATGAAAGAATTTAGGAGACACAGTTGATTTTTTAAAATTTAAATGATTTAAAAATTATATTTAATACGAATATTTTTTAATTTTTTAATTTTTTAAATTAAAAACATTTTTTTAATTGGGGAATTGGGGGAGGGGAATAGACAAGTTGCTGTCCTTTTGTTCTTCAGTCTAGTTGTGGAGGACGTCGCTTCACTGGCCCATGTTGGTATTACCATTGCAATCTTCCTGGGTGAGGCAGTTGCTTGCTGGCCATTGGACGGCCACTCATGGCAACTCACAGCAGCTCACGAAAGTGCATGCCTGCTGCCAGCCAGCCCCACTGCAGCCTACACTGTTGCCGGCGACTCACGGGAGCCCAGCTCCAGGTCGAGCTGTTGTTCACCATCTTAGCTGTAGAGGGCTCAGTGTCACTGGCCCTCATGTGGGATCTGAACCGGAAACCTGCTGCCAAGAGCTGGTGTCCCAAGCCAATTCCTAACCAACACAACACTCGGCCAGCCCTTAATATGAATATTTAATATGAATATGTAAAAATACAAACCTATGTAAAACTGTTTTTACAGATCTTATACAACTATAAAATAAAATAAATGTATCATTTAATGCAAACAAAATTATGAGACACAGTTCAAATGGACAGCATCAGTGAAACTAAACCACACCTTCCCACGCGACTATCACATGGGCTGCTCCCGAAACTTCTGTGTTTTCTTTGACAGGCTTCCATACCATTCTGAGGTGATCCAATCCTCCTAACACTCTCCTTTACTCAAAATATTGCAAAATATATTTTCCTTCTGCCATCTGAAATGCAATATACCTTTTACCTTTACTGGGTTACCTTTACTGGCTTCATTTACCTGTGACAATATTGATGGGTGTAGAGGGTATTACGCTAAGTGAAATAAGTCAGACTGAGAAAGACAAATACTATATGATCTCACTTATATGCGGAATCTAAAGAACAAAATAAAGGAACAAACAAAAGAGAAAAAAATACCTCATTATCTCTTAGTTTATTTCTGCTTAGCTCACCAAATTTAAAGTGCTATTACTTGATGACTATGTAATCAATAAGCATACTGCAAATGAAATTGTCTTGCTGTCCTCACACATAAAGAAGACTTTCAAATCACCCAGAAAGTGTTTATATTAAGTTTTACATTACTACTGAAAAGAAAAAAAATTAATAATTTACTAAATTGTGTAGAACAGCTTGAGAGTATTTAAAAACACAAGGTCTGACAATCAAGTTTGTGAACTTGTTGTAATAATGTTGCTAACCTTGTTTGACATCAGAGGGATTATTCATTATGAATTTGTATCAACTGGACAAATAGTTAACCAAGTTTACTATTTGGAAGTGCTGAAAAGGCTGCGTGAAAAAGTTAGACGACCTGAACTTTTGCCAACAATTCATGGCTCTTGCATCACGACAATGCACCAGCTCACAGGGCACTGTGTGTGAGGGAGTTTTTAGCCAGTAAACAAATAACTGTATTGGAACACCCCCCCTATTCACCTGATCTGGCCCCAATGACTTCTTTCTTTATCCAAAGATAAAGGAATTATTGAAATAAAGACATTTTGATGGCATTCAGGACATCAAGGGTAATACGACAATAGCTCTGATGGCCATTCCAGAAAAAGAGTTCCAAAATTGCTTTGAAGGGTGGACTAGGCGCTGGCATCGGTGGATAGCTTCCCAAGGGGAGTACTTTTAAGGTGACCATAGTGATATTCAGCAATGAGGTATGTAGCACTTTTTCTAGGATGAGTTCGCTAACTTAATTGTCAGAACTTCGTGTATCAGAGGTCTGTAGCTTAAAACCTTTAGGAGAAATAGTTACTATTGCCTATTCATTCAGACCCAAATAATCAATTTGGCATTTTTTTTTATGTGTGTGTGTCTGTGTGTGTGTGGGGGAGAGAGAGAGAGAGAGAGAGAGAGAGAGAGAGAGAGAGAGAGAGAGAGAGAGAGAAAGAGAGAGAATTATTTTTTAAATATAATTGTTTCTTTTAAATTTTGATGGGTGTATAATCTCATATAGAGATCTTTGAGGAGAATCAGGCTCTATGCTTGCCCCTGGTTATTTTCAAGGTTTTTAACATTAAGTTGAACTTCTTGAGATGAAAGGTACTATGAGTTCTGGTAAATAAATACAAGAATTTGAGAGTGCATGTTTTGGGCAAATGCCAAGACTATCGGTTTTTTATTTTCCACTTAAGTCAAATGTTTTAAAATTTTCTTTGGATATGGTGTTTACCATTTTGTTATATTCTAGTGTCTATTCATTAGATACTTCATCTAAAACTTACTGATGTTTGTTTAGATTATAATAATGAACAGGTTAATTATCTGTTTTTAGTCTTTGGTAATTGTCATGAGGCCAACTTCAGTTAAAATGTCCAGTTATTTTCTTTACTTGACTTTATCCAAATGTTTTCTGAAGTGTTCTATGAATTCTTCGAAAATACAGTATATACTTTACTACTGCCAAAGAATATATTTGTCTTAAATTTGAGTTTTTGAACTCTAACATCTGTGAACATTTGAAATAGATTTTCAAAATCAAATTGTGAAATTAATGTGAAATCTACATCTTGAAAATGTATGACAACCTCAATATTTAGATGGCCATATTAACAAAAGGTGTAGGGACTTCAAATTCAAGTTCATGTTTTATTTTTTTAGTCCTTTTTATAGAGCAATTCTACTGGTTTACAAATAAAATGTGTTAGATATTAATTGACAAAATACACAAATGTTAAAATTTAGTTTTTAAATTTAATTCTGACTTTGATAAGGATCAAAACAGTATTATAGTTAGATCATGAAGTAAAAACTTTAACATGTGAATATGAATTTCTATTTCATATTCCAAATCCATGACTGTTTGGAGACACCCATTATTGTTTGATTATTTTTAGTTTTCAATCAGATGTTTGGCATCATATGGGCCTAGCCACAGTGTAACATAATTAATAGACATATTTACTTGTATGGAAACTTTGCCATTGTGATAGCCTCAGTGGCATGCCTGTTTATTGTAAGTTTTGCTCACTATTTTTATTAGGGTCCTAGTGGTTATTAGGATGGCTTTTAAAATCCCACCCTAAAACTTTACCCCAAAGCATTTAAGCTTCACTGCTACAGGAAGATACTGTTAAAGTAATTTTGATTATTTGTCATCACTCCCCACAAATGCTGAGTTGTTTTCCCCCTCCTAGTTAAGATCAGCTAAGTTGACTGTATTTGTATGTGGGTGCATGTGTGTGTATTTGCATTTATAGGTTTATTCCGTGCATCACTATTTAATTTGTTGACACATTGTAGCATATGCAAATACAAACTTAAAAATCATATGTTGGATGTTTCAATTTGCATTTTATGTTTTCAAGGTGTTTATATGGGGGTATAGACAAGCATGCACACTCAGTAGACCATTTAATGACCATTTATTTAACCATTTAATGATCAGTTGACCATTTAAGTGTGTTGAGTCATGAGACTGAAGGTTGGTCCAAATCGAGGGTGGACCAGTTAGGGTGTTTTAGTTGCCAAAAAAGAACCCCAATTCACACTGACTTAACTAATGAGGACATTGAATGGCTCATGTACCAGAAGTTCCAGGGTGTGGTGGACTTCAGGACTGGGCTATCCAGTGGCTCAGTGTGGTCTTCAAGGATCCAGGTATTTTCTGTCTGTCTCCACCAATGTCCACAATACCAACTTCATGGGAAGGCTTGTTTTCTGAGTAGTTGTGGTTTGGCTACAACTCAGTCAGGGCTTTGTGCTTCTATTCATATCCAGCAGGAGAGAGGTCCGGTGTCCTGGGTTCTCTGAAAAGTGAGAAATCCAGAACCCCAAACTTCTTTTTTTAAAAGAGTTTTATTGAAATATAGCTAACCTACAGTATTATATTAGTTTCAGGTGTACATCATAGTTATTCAACATTTATATACCTAAAGAAGAGATCATCATGATAAGTCCAGCAATCATCTGACACTGTACCATGCTATCACAATATTATTGACTATATTCCCCATGCTGTATATTCCCCATGATTTATTTTATTAAAAATTTTTTTATATTAGTTTCAGGCATACAGAGCAGTGGTTAGGCATTTATATAATCTATGAAGTGATTCCCCCAATAGGTCCAGTACCCATCTGGACTTACATACCCTTTACAACATTATTGACTAGATTCCCCATACTGTATTTCACATCCCCATGACTATTTTGTTACCACCAATTTGTACTTCCTAATCCCTTCCCCTTTCTCATCCATCCCCACCCCCTCCAATCTAGCAACTATTAGTTTGTTCTCTGTAACTATGAGTCTATTTATGTTTTGTTTGCTTGTTTATTATGTTCTTTAATTTCCACAAATAAGTGAGATCATATAGTATTTGTCTTTCTCAGTCTGACTTATTTCACTTAGCATAATATCCTCTAGGTCCACCCATGTCCTTGCAAATGGTAAGATTTCATTCTTTTTTATGGCAGTGTAATTCTCCATTGTATAAATATACCACAATTTCCACTCAGTGTCACTTGCTCATGTGGGAACCGAACCGGCAGCCCTGCCGCTCAGAGCTTGTGCTCCCAAGTCTCAACCAACTGAGCCACTCTTCAAGTTGCTGTCTTCAATTTAGTTGTGGAGGGCGCAGCTCACTGGCCTATGTGGGAATCGACGGGGAACCCTGTTGCTCACACTCTAACCAACTGAGCCACCCAGCCGCCCCTAGTTTTTTTTTTTTTTTTTTTTTTTT
>NW_017731754.1:588729-610772 GCF_001890085.2 Hipposideros armiger | reverse complement strand
AGTGTCACTGGCCCTCATATGTGGGATCCGAACCGGGGCCCTCTGGCATCCCAAGCGAGTTCTTAACCATCGCGCCACTCGGCCGGCCCCAAGCCGCCCCTAGTTTTAAAAGTTCTTTATATATTTTGGATTCAAGTACTTTATCAGATACATGTTTTGTAAATATTTTCCCCAAGTCTGTGGTTTGTCTTTTCATTCTCCTAACAGTGTCTTTCTCAGTGCAGAAGTTTCTAAAATTTTAATGAAATCCAACTTATCAATATTTATTTCATAGACTATGCTTTTTGATGTTGTATCTAAAGAGTCATTGCCAAATCCACAGTCTCCAGCAGAGCCCTGCTTAACTCCCACAGTGCCTCTGTGTGGGCACAGCCTGTCACTTCTCTCCAGGACAATCTTTCCTATGTCCACAGAATACCACACACCAATGTGGCCCCTGTCTGCCTCTCTCAGCCCCTTCTCTGCCGTTCTCAGGTTCTATGCCCTCACCCTCACTCCAGCACACTGAACTCTGGTGCAGTTTCCCAAATCTAGCTGTCGTTCTCCATCTGTCCTCCTGGTCTTTGCACAGATGTCCCTCCAACGATCTAAACCAGGTCGGTCACGCATCAGCTCTTTCTGGAAGTCACTCTGCATCCCCTACCCCCGACATCCTATGCTTTAGGATTTCTTGTTCATCTCACTCACAGGGCCCTCTGTTCGTGTTTGTTGATTGATTAACCAAACCAATACATAGATGAATTAATAAATTGACTACTTTATCAACTTGCCAACTTGGAGACTTACGAGGTTTTGCTTCATGAAGTATTCATGGATGAGATTTCCTTGTGAGCTGAATCTCTCTCTCCTGAATACCAGGAAGTAGCATGTGGGGTAGGAGACCAGGTGAAGAGTGGAGGTTAATGAGGGCACAGGGGGCATGGGAAGTGAGCACTGGGTTGGGGTTGGGGATGAGAGTCAGTGCTCTGTCCAGGGCAGCCTGGCAGGGAGCATGCTGGGGACTGGTGCGAGGAGCCTGTCATTTCAGCGCTATGGAGGAGGTGGTTCTACCCTCCCCATGGGCAAGCGCATCTGAGTGCATAGTGCCACCTAGAGACTCCTGGGGCCCTCGTCCTGGCAGCCCCGCTTGCCCCCGCCTAGGTCTGAGCTGGCAATGGTGATTGTTTTTCAGACTAAATAAGAGTTGAATTATGGGCAGGTCAGCCTGGTAGGGATCTGATTCACAGGGGCACTGTACCATTGCTAGAATAAGTCAGAAATATGGGTCCTTCTAAGGACATGTGCATTCTTCTATAACTGGAGGTGTATTGGTCCTGCTCTCCCAGGTAGAAAATGTCCTGGAACAAAGTGGTGGTGTGGGACTGAAGCAACATTCTTGGTGACACCAACTGTCACTGTGTTTTTGAGACATGGGGGTGCTCCAGAGGTTATCGGCTGACAGTCAAGGCCAGTGAAAACTGATGGATGCATTATTCTATTTACTGGAAATGAGTTATATTACTCTAAATCAAAACCATCTAATCCTGGAACCATCTTCTGGAACCATTCAATCCTGAAAGTCTCAAGGGAAAACTGAAAAGAGAAAAAAGAACTGCAGACAACTAGGAAATTTGCCAATTTATTTTTCCCCTGAAATATTGACCCTGTGTTGGTCTGTGGAAACGAATTAGTAACGAACCTGTTTATGTACAGTCATGCGTTGCTGAACGATGTGAATACATTCTGGGAAATGCATCCTTAGGTGATTTTGTCATTGTGCAAACATCACAGAGGCCCTTACACAAGCCGAGATGGTCCAGCCCACTACACACCCAGGCTCTATGGCACAGCCTATTGTTCCTGGGCTGCAAACCCGTACAGCATGTTACTGTACTGAATACCGTAGGTAATTGTAACACCATGATATTTGTGTCTAAACATAGAAAAGTTTCAGTAAAAATGAGGTATAAAAGATAAAGAGTGTGTGCGCGTGCGTGCGCAGGGCTGGACAGGGGCAGGCTCCTGGGCTGTCCTCCTGCTCAGTTCGTTCCTCTTGCTCCCTCACCAACTCGGGCCCAGCCCAGGGCAGGTGCAGGGCAGGCAGACAGTACGCTGGGCCTCCTTGTCTATTTAAACCACCCAGAGCTAGCAGTAAATTCAACCTCATAGTCAAGTCCAGCTTTTTCTTTCAACATTGAAAACAACCTTTTTGTCTATAACCCATGATAATCTTATGGAGCCACTGTCATATATATGGTCCATCTTTGACCAAAGTGTTATGCGACACATGACTGTATATACTTTCAGTGATAGAAAATCAATCAATAAATATTGGCCTCAATGAATAAGTATGAAACAAATATTTAAAGACAATCCGTTTGACAGTGATAGGCGCACACGGACATTTGTAATTTTGTGTTGTGAATTATAGGATGACGAAAGTGTTGATGTCGCTCTCCTTGAAATAGTGGGCTGTCTGGAGCTGGTTAGTCCTGAGGGCCACAGAAGGGCACGGGTGAGGTCAGGGCTGTGGGCTCCACCTCTGCGTGGCTGTGGGCTCTGCTCCATCCCACACCCACATCAAGCCACTCCAAGGGCCATTGGGTGATGAGCGTGGGTATGCTGGCACAGGCCCACCACCCTGACTAGGGAACATCTCCAACTTGGAGCTGTAATGAGGGTGGGTCAGTGAGGTAATTTTCACATGAGACCAGCAAGCTTGATACCACAGACTGACACAACCATCTTTGCTGTTTGCTACAAATGGAAAAAGTTGGATTGTTTATTTTCTTGTGGGAAGGCTGTTTAGTTCTGCTGGTGAGGATGAAAACTCTCTCCCCGAGTTTTGCCTGATCAGACATGATGCCTGGGCCTGCTGTGAATATGTGTCTTGTGCTCAGACTCGTTATTGTCTGACAGAGTTGAGCAGCGTGGTGTCCACAGTCACAAACATGCGATGGAACAGGCCTAGTCACACAGAAGGGGTGGCAGGAAGCGAGGGGTGTCTGGTGTTTGGGTCCAGGTCCCAAAGAGGCAATGTACAGAAGCAAATGGCAGAAGTCAGAGCAACAACAAAACGGCCTTTTCCTTTTCATCCTCTCCTGCATCACCCCATTTTGGCCCCATCTCCTTTCTTAGCACGGTGGGACTATGAGTTACTTATAATTTGGAATTTGTGAAGACAGTCTAGAGCAGCGGTTCTCAACCTTCCTAATGCCGCGACCCCTTAATCCAGTTCCTCATGTTGTGGTGACCCCCAACCATAAGATGATTTTCGTTGCTACTCTATAACTGTAATTTTGCCACTGTTATGAATCGTAATGTAAATATCTTTTTGTTTTCCGATGGTCTTAGGCGACCCCTGTGAAAGGGTCGTTCGACCCCCAAAGGGGTCACGACCCACAGGTTGAGAACCGCTGGTCTAGAGCTTTGAGGGAACACAGATGGTGCAAACTTTCTGGCCTATCATTACTCTCTCCCTCCTCCCTTCACCAAATAAAATCACTGGGATGGAAGATAAACATATTTTCAACTTTATTAGATAGTGCCTATCTGTTCTTCAATGCAGTTGTATATACTTTTTTTTTTTTTTTTTTTTTTTTAGCAGCAGCTCAGCTTGGGCCGGGCATCGAACCGCTGTTGCTCAGAGCTCGCACTCTTGAGCGAGCTCTTAACCAACTGAGCCACTTGGTCGGCCCTCCAATGCAGTTGTTTAAAATTTACACTCAGGATTGTATGAGAACTTTCATTTCTCCATATTATTCTCAACTCTTGATATTTTCACGTTTTAAATGTTTGCTAGTGTTATGAATGAGAAGTACTATGTCCTAGTTTTGATCTGCACTTCCTTAACTACCAGTGGAGTTGAGCATTTTTGTTGTTGTTGTTTGTTCACTGTTTGCATTCTTTCCTCTGAGGATTGCCTAGTCATTGCCTTTGTATATTTAATTGGGTGTTAACCTATCTCTATTGATTTGTAACTTCTTAAAAATATATATTTGGATATTAATCCTTAGTTTGTTCTAAGGACAAAGATCTTTTCCCAGCCTGTGACTTCTCTTTTAATTCTGTTTATGGTATCTTTTGAAAAATTGAAATTTTTATATTTGATTAAGGCAAACATGGATATTCTCCTTTATTATTTGTGCTTTTTGCACCTTAAGAGATCCTTAACTACCCTGAAGTTATCAATATATTCTTTTATACTTTATATTAATAATTTCAAGCCATTTTTCTTTTTTCCACATTTGGTCTTAGATCAATCTGGTATTGATTTTGGGGGTATGCAGCTAACTTAACTTTTCAATATGAAAAGTCAACTGCTCTAATACTATTTATTGGATGCTTTTCATCAGTTCTCTACTGGTTGGTAATGTTATCTTTATGATATGCCAACTTTCCATATATATACCTGGGGTGCCAAAAAAATGTATACAATTGGACACTTGGTCAGCATTGCTCAAGCATAGTTTGCCATAATCAGAAGCGTCTGAACGCTGATGGGAACCACTTTGAGCACCTCTTGTAATTGCAGAAGTCAAATGTGCCTTGTATTTATCGTTTGTTATCAGTATATATTATTACAATTTTAATACAGTTTTCCTTTCTTATAATGTGTATACATTTTTTTGGCACCCTCTGTATATATGTCAATTTCTGGGCTCTCTATTTTTATTCATTGTTCTTTTTATCAATTCTGTACCAACACCAAACTCTTTTTTAACGGAGGTATAATTAACATACTATCACTGTATGTATTTAGTTTTTAATTTCATTTGACTTATACACTCATGAAATCACACTGCACTCAAGACAATGAGCACGCCGATTTCCTTGGCAACCCCTCCTCTCTGCTCCTCTCTGGCTTCTCATCCACAGGCAACCACTGATCTGCTTTCCATTGCTATAGATTAGTTTGCATTTTCTACAACATTATATCAATGGAATCACCCAGTATGTACCCTTTTTTCATTTAGCGTAGTTGATTTCATTTAGCATAAGCATAATGACTTTAAAATTCCTTCATGTTGTTGTGCATATCAAGAGTTCATTCCTTTTTATTATTGAACAGTATTCCATTGTGTGGCTATGCCATTGTTTGTTGATCCATTCAAAGATGTGTTATATAATAATAATATATATTTAAAAATATATATCCCATATATATTTCTAATTTTAACTTTTCTAACAATGCCTAAAGTTAATTAATATCCTTTTTCTACTCCTCAGCATGACAGTGAACTTAGAATGTTTTAACTTCCTTTTCAGTTTGTTTATCATCTTCCATTGTTACCTATTATTTTAGTCCCACCTTTATAATCTCAAAAATGAGTTATCTTTATTTTTGAGATGGATTCTTATTTAGATTCTTTAAGTCTTTTGTTATTTTTAGCTCATCATTGCTTCAAGCAGTCTTCTCCCTTCCGGGCTAAATTTTCTTCTTGCTGAAGTAATAGCAGTAATTACTATTGACTTTAAACAAATAGACAGCCAGCTATTTCTCCAGCAAAATGGGTTTATTTCAGAATAACAAAGAACTGCATTTTGGTACACATGAAGCTGATGTTATATAATATTGTATGTCAACTATAATTGAACCGGATGTGGAGTATAGTGTGGGAGTAGAGTCAAGGGAATTGTAATAGATATGTATGATATGGGGGGGAGTGGGGTGGCAGATTGGGGGAGGGCAGTTGTCACTTTGAGGGTTAAAAAGTATAACTATTGCACTGTGTTGTACAGCTGAAATTAATTAAAAAATGTTTATTTCATGATAAAAAAATAAATTACTGAAAAAAATAGGTTTAAAAAGGCTTAAAATTTATCAAAATCTTTCTCAGTCCATTGAATAAAATAGGGATTAACTCTGTATTGAATCATCTATATTAATGGAATCATCCAGTTTTGAGTGTAGGACTATCATAAAAAGTTTATAATTGGGGAAATCTATGACATCACACTCAATATTGAGATTAAAAAAAATTACCCATTTGACAATGTTGGGACAAATTCATATAATGTTTCAAAGAAATAGCTTTTGGTAAAAATTATTTTGAAATGTACCACTTAAAATTATCATTAAAGGAAACGAATTGTCTGCTCATATTAAAAAAAAAAAAGAACTGCATTTTGGATCATGCAGGTCTAAAGGCAAACCACATGCAAGACCACAGAAACAAAGGGGGGCTGTTGTAAGTGAAGATTCCATTGGAGAAAAATAGAAGTTTCAAGTATTGTGGCCTGTCATTGGCTGAGTTCTGGTGGTCTCCCATTGGCTGAGCTGTTACTGGACAAGGAGGAATCTTTCCTTCCTCCACCTGAGGTAGGTAATGTAGTATCACTTCCTGTCAGAGATGCAAGGGATGTGTCTTCCTGTGGGGTCAGGTGTCTTCATGGAGTGACAGGTATGTGAAAGTTCTCTTTCCTGGCCTCCTAACTCCATTTGAAATGAGGTTTCTGTTTATTAATTTTCACGATACTCATGATGTTCACAATACATCACCCTGTTCTAAGTGTGTCACATACGGGCTGTTTTCGTCCTGACAGAAGCTCCAGGTGCTGGGTGCTTATGGAAGGTTGTTCCACCTGTGCCTCAACCTCCTCATTTACAAACCATCTGGATGCTTTTCTGCCTTGGGTCCCTCTGTGCAGTTTTCTTCTTTGTCTTTTTGCCAGTACTTTCCCTGCTTTGCTTTTGAACTTGGCTATCTATTTGCGAATCGGCCACGACACCCAGGTTTCTGAGTGTTCAAAGCAGGAAGGGGTTAAGGGGAGGGTTCTCTAGCAGAGTCCCCACATTATCCTCAGGGAGAGCTTTGGCTGAGCAAGGGGCAGAGGAACTTCTGTGAAAGGGCCGCATTTTCTGTGACTTTGTTCTTTCTTCCTTATTTGAATATGTGAGCTCCATTACAATGGAAATGAGTGAGAGTAGTATGGGATTTAAGACTGGAATCAATGATTCTCACATCAATTCCTACAGTTTTTTGGGAATGGTTTTTAAAAATAAGTACAATATTTAATCAGGGACTATCACTTCTGGTCCTTATCACTCACAGATGAAGAATGGTAATTCAGTTTAACAGTAAGTGCTGTCAAAAAACAAAATTCAGCTGAGTAAATTTTAAAGATCTTATTGGCTTTATACAGTGATTCATAAATTGGGCAGCATCAAATCTAGCAGATAAAAAGGAGCTCCTACGAGCTATAAAAGGCAAGAGATTTTACAGGCAGAAGAGAGCAGGCACCAGAAGTTGTTCTAGGCCAAAAAGCGGATTGGTTATTGTGAGGTTATTTTCCTTAAGAGGGGATGTTAGGGGTCTATCAGGCAGATTACCTAACGAATGCTGAGCCGGCGCTTCCTGGTTGACTGGTTTAAGGCTCCGTTTCTGAGGGAGCCAAAACTGCAATTAAGCCTCACTTTGGTGATGTGGGCTTAGCATACATAAGTGACTGTGCTTTGGGCCTGATGCCTTGTCTTTCACAGTGCTTATGAAAACTATCACTAAATATAGCAGATGTGGATCCTGGAATCCATTTGTACCCCAGTGCTATCGAGGAAGGGATTGGAATTGAGAGGCTGGCCATGTGTATTTATGTCCACTTGAGCCACTGAAATACCACTTTTGCCTTTTGCGTGTATTTCTCTGTACAGTCAGGCCAGGCACAACACTAGTGCGTCATCAAAATAGTGATGTAAAAAAGTCGTGACTGAGGTCACTAACTAGAAAGAATTTTAAGGAAGGCATGCAAACACCTTTTTTGTTTTTTAAATTTTCAATTACAGTTGACATTCAATATTATATTAGTTTCAGGTGTACAGCACAATGGTTAGATATTTATATAATTTATGAGATGACCCCCTCACTTGATACTATATATAGTTATTACAGTATTATTGACTGTATTCTCTATGCTGTGTTTTTATACCCCCATGACTATTTTAGCCATGCTAACACTTTTGATTAAAAGATGGTAATTTAGGCTAAATGTAAACGTACTGATTAAGAGTGAACATTGCTTTTACTTTACAGCATAGAGAGCTATTAAAAAATAAAAACAACTAGCCATCTTAGTGGTCGAACTGCTTCTAATACCAGAATATTCCCTATTCTGTACTTGAGACACTCTGGCTCAAAGCTATCTACTACTAATCTTGGAATTCCCCGTTTTGGTAAGCACATTGTTTGTCTTCTATACTAGTGTTATGTAATACCTACTTCTTAGCGTTGTTGGGGATTTGATGAGTTAATAATTACAATGTGCTTAGAACAGTGCCTGGAGTAGAGTTAAGTGCTGTTTTAGAGTTTGCTGTTATTATTGGGCGTTACCTGGATGTCGAGTAACATCCTGACAAGAATACCTGAAAAAAATAATCTATTGAGGATCCAAATAACATGGCAAATCATATTTTAATATGTAGAAGGGGAATGAAAATGTATAACCTATCTTGACATGTAGGAGAACACATCTGAAAGCTATCAAAGGAGAGTTAATAAAGAACAATTGGGTGAATTATCTGTGAACAATGGTCCAATCAAACATGCCGTTATAAAAAACTGGCTCTGGGCAAAAGTTTCACAGAGAGAAAGGGTGAGAGAAGTGAGTACAAAAGGAAGTGGTGATTGGAATAGGCCATAATGGAGAAATCAAATCGGTTCTTATGGAACATGAGTCAATGATATGATCTAATTACTATAAAAGGCAAAAACCACATTTGGACATGGTAACAAACCTGGCCTGAACAGCAGAACACGCTTCATTATTCCATTTCCTTTGGCTCTTGCTGCGCCCCAGCTAAAAAAAGCCTATTCAGACTTTCTTTTTGTTACATTTCCAAAAATCACATGTTGCATAAAGTTGAGAGGAGTGCAGCAATCTTGACCTGGAGTTTGGAAAAAAGGAAGCATATGAAAAATTCAGGATAAGCACCCAACCCAGCTTGATGCTGACTTAACCTGTGGCTCATGTTTGGAAGAGAGAGGCTTCGATTACTCTATTAGTGCAGAACGTTGGTATAAGAAATCGCAATGTAAAACTGCCAGCAGGGGGAAGAAATATTGAACACTAGGATTTACCTAACCACAAGAATGAATTGGTCAGTGGAACTGGTGGCCAGTGGAGGCCGGGAAGGATGCTGAGAATACTACGGGTTCAGACAACTGCCTCTCAGGCTGGCTTTAGCATAAACATGAGCTCAAAGTTGCCCTGAGAAACTGTTGTGCTCAGCTAAGTTCAGTCTCTGTCTGTCCTTAGTATTTCTCTGTGTATAGACTTCCTTTACTGATCCCCAAGCCAAGGATTGCCAGGGGAGCACAATAACCTTGTTAGTGACTAAATGAAATGCAGGAGTGTCTCATTTCAGGCATCTGTAGCCTTCTTACGCTGATTGATGGTGATAATTCCACTCCTCGTGGTTTTCCTGCATGTACAATGGGAACCTCTTTTGCTTTTCATCTGTATTCATTCCACTTCATGGGAAAACCAAGAGGGGTCACTTCCGCTACTATTAACACATGTGGTCTACATAAACTGGGAGGAAACAGGAAAAGCTGGAAACAAAATTAACGCTGACTTCTGAAAGGGGCTTGTCACACTGGCCAGTGTCTGTCCTGCAGTCAGATCACATGTCGTCTTCTCAGAAATGTCTTTCATGACCTCTCTTATGGAAGTGGACTCTCCCCCCACCCCCAATGGAGGATAGTACCTGAGTCAGGAAGTCTCACAATGATCTATTTGCTTACTCATTCATTGTCTGCCTTCCGCACTGAGTATACAATCCGGGTGACGGACGATCCTGTCTTTTTAAAAGCCGTTCGCCCAATACCTAGAAGGGTGCCTGGCATTTAATAACTCTTTTTTTTTTAAATGAACAAGAGGCAGCTCTCTAAGGTTAGAATGGTTTTGAGTGGCTAATCACCTGCATTCCTTTGTTAGAAAACATGTCTCCTGAATCTCTGTGAACCAAGGGTGCAGGTGGGAAATGTAAAGTATATGCATTTATAGAATTGTTATTTAGAATTTTCTAGTTTTGGCAGGGTTCATCAACATGTCTGGGAAAACCTGGATTTTTGCTTGGATTTTGGGTGATGGAAGACGTAGCTAAATGAGCAAGAGCATGTGGTAAGATAAAATCCTGAATAGAACAAAAGGCTAAAGTTAGAGACACAAGCATTCTCTCACAACCTGCAGACTCGTGGGTGTTCAGACATACAGGTTCACCTGGTACAGTCCTGGCTTACTCCTGCTGTCCTGAGTAATTATGATAGTGTTCCTTCATATCCTCAGCAGTTTCCTATTTGGGTGATAAATTATGCGGTCATCCAATCGGTAAGGTTCTGTCTACTCCCTTTCACTGCCCCTTTCTGCAGGGACCACAGTGCATATTGAGATGAGGATGGAATATGTGTAAGAAGGGGTAGGAAGTGACTGTAATTTGGGAGTTCATAAATTATGTAGGAAAATCTCAAATGTTTCTTGACACTCACAATATGATTCTCCTAAGGTTTTGACTGTCAAATGATCTTGGTGTTTGCTAATTTTCATTACTTGAGGACATTTGGGGCCATAACTATAGAGGCGTTGGCTTTGGTGTCATTATAATCAGGCTACGCCACGCTACATGATCTTAAGACAGCAGGGCTATGTTGCAATGGCTTCCTGGGATGTTTATAAAAACTTGGTCAGTTTTATTCATAACCCTACTCTTTCTAGGACTCAGGAAAACCTGCTCTTGGGGAGCTTTTGGGGGGACAATCAGAGAGAGAGGCTGTACTTTTAACTATGCCTCCCTTTAACCTAAGAGTTTCTCTTCAAGCAAGCTTCTAAACACCGATTCCTTTCTTCTTGAAGATGCGTCTTTTTCCAGGAGGCTTTTGGTCCTTAAAGCAAAGAGACCCCTGTAGGGTGCTCAAGCCATGCCCAGATATGCCCGAATCCTTGGGTCCATAGAGAGGGGGCCCATAAAGTCTTGTAACACAGCCGACTGTCTGATATATTTGACTGCTTTTAAGTGACCAATAATTAATGCCTGCTCTTGAAGGGCTGGGGAAGGTCACTGAATGGTTCCAACAGAAGGGCATGTTACCCCACCACGCCAGAGTGGTTAGATGATTAATTTCCCAAACCAGAGTGGATGATGTAGCCCAGGGGAGAGGGCTACCTGCTTGCTAGATCTGAGTGCCCTTGATTACTTCATCTGAGATATGGTGAAAGCACAGGTTTAGTCAGTGAAAATCAGAGACACAGATCGTCTGAGGCAATGCATCATCTGCAGGTACAGGAGCTGGAGGAAATGCTGCCTTAATGCCCTGTGCCCATTGCAATTTACCTGTGCATTGTACTAAGAGAAAGACATTGAATACCGCATGTGATGTCATTTCACATACCATGCATTGCAATGTAATACCAATAAATCATTTCCTATATTAATTTGCTTATGTATCCCAAATGCATGGCCACCCTGTCGCTCAAGATGCTCTGATTTTTCAATTTTCCAGTCTTTATCACCATTATTTAAAATGTTTTCACAGTAGTCTACTGGATTGGCATACCATAATTTAAGCATTTTTCAAGTTTTGTGTATTCAGGTTTTTTTTTTCTATTGTCAATACTGTAAAAGCTGGAAGTATGCATGCATGGTTTTTGTATTTTAGATTAGTTAATTAAGATGAATACTCACAAAGCAGAGAAAGATTAAGGACCATTTGAAGAGCTGCAGGAGGCAGAGTCTCCAAGGAGCATGGACTTGATGTCTAAGGCGTTTCCTTGTCTATATGACACTCCTCATGGCCTTCTGTCATCTGTTTATAAGAGCGCCTCAAAGTTCTTTGGACTGTATATTAGGCAGGCTAGTGACGAACTTGACAATCTGATGGTAAATTACTTTGTAGACCTTGAATGGAAAATATTGCACCCCAGTTCTGGTCAGTGAGGAGGAAGTGAAGAAAAAATGCTCCATCTGTATACACAATACTGCTTTTTTGTGCAAGAGTATGGAATATTTGCATTTCCATGTTATGTATCTTGTTTCAACGTATACATTTATTGTTTTCTTTCCTTTGTCATCCTTTTGAACCATGTTAATGGCTGGAGGAAGAAAATATTTCCCTGGGTAAATAAGCAGAAGGAAGTTGTGCAAATGCAAAAGAAATTTCACTGTATGTCTTTCAGATGTCTTACCTTGTTTTATTGAGTGACTTTAAAGAAGAGTTCACTGTTTTTATTTTCTTTGTTAGGAGTTAAAATAGGAGACTTTTGATGGCCATATTTTTAAAAAAAGCTATTTTATTTGAGAAAAAATGTTTTTCCCTTTTTAGATGCTTGAGGTAGATGTGATGAAGTTTAGGAAAAACTTATTTGACAGTTGCTTGGTATTTCTGCTGGATGATTTGTTTAGAGATATGTGTGCATCTAAATTGCTTAAAGATCTCCTTTGTGATAGATTTGTCATTTTCATGTGGGGCATGTAACATTGCAGGATGATGAGATTTTGCAGCTTCTGGATTTTAGGATTGCCCACATTTGTAGAAGCGTTGGAAAATGCTGAGGATGATCTTGCAGTTTTAAAATACAGTGGCCAGGCACACAAAGTAAGGTCAGAGTGAACATTTGAGTGAGTACCTGCTGTGTATCAGGCTCAGAGTT
Source organism: Hipposideros armiger (assembly GCF_001890085.2). Taxonomy (NCBI): domain Eukaryota; kingdom Metazoa; phylum Chordata; class Mammalia; order Chiroptera; family Hipposideridae; genus Hipposideros; species Hipposideros armiger. The sequence goes on along the minus strand of NW_017731754.1, from coordinate 598,151 downwards.
GCGTGCTTTACAACTGTCCACTCGTTTAATTCTCACGACCCTAGGATGTAGGTACCACTATTTTCTCCTGTTTTACTCAGCATCAGTGGAAGAACTTGGACAAAGAAACTTGATTGTCTACTTAAATGCTTGATCCACTGTATGGTACTTGGCCCAAGGATGCTGTTCTCCACTCCCAAAAGCTGACTGCTGGGCTGAGGGCTTCCCAGGGCAGCACTGCTCTCACAGGGTTGCATTCTAAGAAAAGAAGAAAATCATTGTCAAGGAGAATGGTTATTAGTCCTGATTTCAGCAATCTGCAAAGTCCAATAAAAAGCAAGTCCAAAGCAGTAATGTGTTTCAAATCTGAGGTTAACAGTTGTGCTACTGTTATTTCTTTGCCGAGTATAAATGTACAATTCTAAGCCTTTCCTCTGTGTTTAGAAGAAACTCTACCTTCACATTAATGTACTGCCCACACACACCATCCAGTTGTCTATTCCATATTTAGACCCAATTCCTTACTTCTTTCTCTCTGTATATTTCTCTTTAAGGAAAGATCTATACAGATCTAAAGTTTTAAAACAGCAAATTGCTAAATTCTTAATCCTCCTTCCAACATCTGTTTATGCTTTTAAAACATATATTTTAGTAATGTTTTCAAAGAAGTCCCCTTTCCTTGTCCAAAGAGAAACTCCACTCCAATTTTTCTTTATTTTCTTCTTTCCTTCTTAAACTTTCTTTCCTCCCATCCCTCCCTCCCTTTTCTTTTCTTTTTCTTTCTTTCTTTTATTTTAGAATACTTCAAGGGAAAATAATCCCTTAATGTCTGTGCTAGAAGACTGAGGGACGGTTGGATATTTTATATTCCCTTCTGGTCTGAGTCTCGGGTCACTGAGTTTGTTTGCTTTTTTTTTTTAATTAAAATTTATTGGGGTGACCTTGGTTAATAAAATTACATGGGTTTCAAGTGTACAATTCTGTAATACATCATCTATATGTCACATCGTGTGCTCACCACCCGGAGTCAGTTCTCTAAGTCAGCATCTATGGGCTAAGTTGCTCCGTCAAAACTAAACTGGTCTCCATGATTTCAAATGCCAAGCCACAAAACCCCTCTCCCTGAAATGAACAAAACAACCTCGCCCCCTCAAATCTAACAAAAAACCTCTCCAAATGTCTCAGGTCCTCATTTTCATTCAGAGCCAGACAACCCTTTCTCCTCATTCCTCTTGCTCTACGGAGAGGAGACATCTCTAAATATGCCAAATGGAAATTCAGAAATTAGCACCTCTTTTAAAATTCTTATTCTTTAAATACCCGTGGTTTCCAGTTCTTTGTTATCACAAAATTCTTATTAGAAAGTTCACCGTGGAAGCAGCATAGGGAAGGAGTGAGAGTTTGGGGGCCTCTGCTTTTCTGCCTTCCTGCTTGTTCAGAAAGTGTCTAGTGGTGGGATGGATGGCGGGACATGTGGCTGTAGGTGCTCCAGGGCCCTAGTTTGAATCTAAGAGGAATCAAGACGTGTCCCTCCAAATCTATCACCTGAGTTGGACAGGCCCCGCTGAGGCCTCTCTGGGGGAGAGGGTGGGAACCCTGGGAGGCAGACATGCCAGACATATAAAGGCTGGGCCTAGGATGGCTGCCAAGCTAGAAGGGCGTAGGGCTGGGGCTTGTCTTACAGCTGCCTTTGCATACTACTTAATACAGGATTGAGATGACATTTCTTTTCCTTATCAAAGAATATGGCAGCGGGGTGCTGCCGATGATTGTGGGGCGCTTTCAGCCCCTTCTTGGAACCTCCACCGATGAGGAGCCTTCTGGGATAGAATCTGAGCTGTGACCACACTGGGGTTTGGGCATATTTCAAATGGATGATGGGAGAGGCCGAGGCAAGCATTTTTGCCCAAGTCTGCGGAAGGGGCAGTCCGGGTTGGAAAGTGTCCACAGCTTCAGGGAGAGGCTCTTCCAGGTTTCATCATGCATGCTGTGGCTTGTCTCCCGGTTACGTGCTCTGGTCCTCGAAGCTGTTTTACAAAGAACCTCTGTAAGACATGGAGAAACACAGAATCTCTCTAGTGATCTTGTCCACATGCAACTCACGTGGGCGGTGAGGCATCCTGCTTCATTTTGCTTCAGAACAGCGAGAGCCCAAATGCAGCTGGGGCAGGGCACATGGTGGAGACGGAGGGGGCTGGAGGAAATAGCAAGGCTGAGGAGTGAGGGGCGTGGGGCAGGGCTGGAGGATGAAGGGGTCTCAAATTGGCAAGTGTAGGCCAGAACCAGTGCAGCGTTAAATACTTACAGTTGACATGACCGTGTTTGTACCCCTAGATGAGTGAAGCTCTGAGGAATCTAGAGTTACTTATATTCTAACTAAGCCCACTGCTACCTTCTGTGATTAGATGCACTTTTTAGTCCAGATGGTGAGTATCCCCTGCTTCCCACCCTGCTGCATGTGTGTGCATGGAGAGTGTTGATCAGATAAGGGCTTTGATCAGCTTCCAGCGCTCACCAAGTGTGGCCTCCTTCCTAGCTTAGCAAAAATTCCTGCTTCTCTCCTCTCTACCACCTCATACTAGTCCGCTCTGGCGATCGCCCTGGCAATTGTTTCTGGGCTTTGGGGGGACATTCCACTGGAGGCACCATTCTGAACATTTATTACACAGAGGAGCTATTCCAATCGCATGCCATGAGCAGTTCTCTTTAACCAAACAACGCGAGCCAATACCAAAATTGTCAAGCATAGAACCTTGTGGATAAAATGCAGTAGACTTGACATGTAAGTGTTTATCTTCAAAGATGATTGCATGAACCAAAGTCAGTTTGCCATAATGTGTTAGGTTTTCAATTCTAGTTAATTTAGTAAATATTTCTGAAAGCCTACTATGTGTCAGGCTCTGAGCTATGAGTAAGTATTATCTTACAAGAAAGTCTTTCTTTGATTATATTCCTTGGATACCAGCTATTCTTCAGAAAGGCATAGAAAATCTTTTTTCTTTATTCCTAAGTACTTGGCATTGTTGATACTTTCATAATGAAATGTCTTTTTTCTATGTGTGTGTGTGTGTGTGTGTGTGTGTGTGTGTGTGTGTGTGTGTGTGTGTATATTGCTGGCATATTGGAAAATTATTTAAATATTTTCTCACTTCTAGTCACTTTATTGAAAACCTTCATTAATTTCATTTTTTTAATCTGAAGTTTTACTCTTCATGGTATAGGATCGTGTTATTTGCAAATAATGATTTTTTTCTCTTTATTTACAATATTTATTTCTCTAAGTAAAATGCATAAGCATGTTGTAACTCAGTGAAAACTTTTAATTCAAATTATAAAATGTGCCAAAATTTAATTTATTTCTATTAGAACTAATTTGATGCATTTGGATATAATATATAATAATGAAGTACGTGTATGTTCTTTGTGGATGGCAGCAGTGGTTCAACATAATTCAGTTTTATTTCTTGTCAGAGAAGCATATATTCCAGCCTGTGAGCTACTTTTGGAAGTTATATTTACATACGCAACTGTACCAAACAGTGAGTTTAATAAAAATTTCACTGAAAATTTGACTAGGTGATATATATGAATTTTTGTAGTCTTTGCCTTTTAACCCTCAAATAGACTTTGTGGCAACTTTAATCCTCACATTGGAGAGTTGTTAAATGTGTTGGGTTTTTGTGCATGAGAAATAAGGCTGGACTCTGGAGATAAAGACCGGGTACTGGAAAAGAAAACAGGAGTCTCTGCTGTAGGTCCTTCTGGGAAGGTAGGATCTGTGGTCCATAGAGATGACATCCACCGGGGATGGAACCATGGCCTTAAACACAGACAACAGGAAGGAAGGCAACTGACTGTTATTTAACGTTGATCATGAGTGCCCAAACCTTGTGCACATGAGGTCCTGGTTGTAACACATAGGACTCTTTATGTGTGTGACAGTTATATATTTATCTTTATCTTTATATATATATATATATATATATATATATTTATCTTTAATATCTTTAATAGAAGTAGGCCTATTCAGATTGCCTATTTTTTCCTTTGTGAGTTTTGGCAACTTGCGTCTTTCAAGGAATTGGTCCATTTCATGTGAGTTATTAAATTTGTGGGCATAGAGCTATTCACAGTATTCCTTTATTATCTTTTTTTAAAAAAATTAGTTTTACGTGTACAAAGCAATGTAATAGTTAGACATTCATACTCCTCACAAAGTGATAACCGCCCCCAAATCTACCCCTCTGACATTGTGTGTAGCTGTTACAATACCATCGACTATATTCCCTATGCTGTACTTTACATCTTGTGACCATATATATTTAATTATAGTTGACATTCAATATTATTTTATTACAGCTTCAGGTGTATAGCACAGCGGTCAGGCATCTACTCAGTCTATGAAGTGGTCTCCGTGATAAGTCCAGTGCCCATCTGGTACCCCACATCCCCACATAATCTTCACAGCATTATTGATTACATTCCCCATGCTGTATTTCATATTCCCGTGACTATATTTTGGGACAGTTATCTTTTTATCACCAGTGATATCTTTATCTCTCAGCATTAAATCCATTCTTCATTGCCTGATGACGGACCTGGACCTTGTAAGCACCCCCCTTTGCAGCTGTCATGTTGTTAAGCTCTGTCAGTGGAGGATGCTAGGCTGATGGTAAAGGAAGGTGGGCATCGGTTCCTGGTTGTGGTGTCATTCTGTTAAAAATTTTTTATCCTATTGTGGCAGTCAGCGGCATGAATGGGGGACATCCAGTGGTGCTCATCTCCATTGAGTTTCAGTAGTACCCCCGCAGGTAAACTCTCAGTGAGTCTAACAGGCACGCTAGTGGTCGGCTTCTTAGCCTGGAGCCCCCTACATGCTGAGGTGGGGGAGTATTTCCTGTTTGCTAGTCCCATCTGAGGTTCCGAGGCTATAGCTTGGTCTACCAGCATCCCAGTGGGAGGCTTTCAGTTCTAGTCGCAGCCCACGTTACCCTGCCTTCAAACCCTTGCCCGGCCACTGTGGACTTATAGCTCTGGCTCAGGTCAGCCCAGAGAATTTCTCCACCGTGGAGTGGTCTGCAACTACACCTTTTCCAATGAGATCTGAATTCCAGCCTTGGGCAGAGGGCACTCTCCTTTTCAAGTGTCTTCTCTTTCATCCATTGGGTATTCTTTAGACTTCACTTTATCCCTTAATAGTTAATCCTCTGTGATAGTTAATTCTTTATATTAAAGTTCCCTGTTAAAATTATTATGTGGTTTCTGTCTCCTAATTAGACCCTGAGTGATACAAGATAATAGTAGGATTATTGATAGAAATACCGAGTTTGTTCCCTTATGTATTTCACTTCCTTTGTATTTGAAGCCTAGAGTAGAAGGCGTTCTGTGGTCCTGGTACTGACAGGCGCCAGCCCTCAGAAGCTCTGAGTTGCACCCAACAAGACTGGATCCAATGTACCTGATACCCCGACTCACTGAAGATTTCCACGCTTGACAAAATACTGGGGAAAATGGATGAGAATTGATGGTGTAACACTAGCACTGTGTGTGGGTGAGGGGAACCCAGAGAAAAATAGCATGAATTTCCTGCCTGTCCAGATGAATGGGAACTCAGACTCAGAATTAGGTTGACTGAAAGAAAATAAGGAAATACGACATTTCCAGTTACTCTGTTTTATGGTAGTTATATGTTTTTNACAAACTATGTTTTGTGCCCCCAATCATGAGGGCGAGTAAGAGTCTGGGAATGCAAGCACTGCGGTCTTAGTTATGCTTAGCTTTTGAAAGCCCACCCAGCCGGGTGCAGGCGTATTCAGGCAGTTCTCCGCCTCCCTGTTTGCTGAATTCTTCTAAGTTTGGTGATTTCCTGTGTCTCTTAGGTTATTGCAGCTCCCACTGTAGGATCTGTCCCAGAAGGGCCCCCAGTACTATCAAGCCCCCAGGACTCCTGAGCTTTCATTTCACCCAAACATGCTCCTTTTCTGTTTTCTTCCAATGACCAAGGTGAACACATGAGCCATTAGCTCCATTTTCTGAGGAGTTTTCAGGTCATGCTTGAAAAAGTGTGAATGAAGTCGATGTCTTCGTTGTGCATGGAGTGGTGTCCAGTACTGTTCTTGTTTTCTTGCTCGGATGGGAGAGAGAGCTGCAGAGTGCTTCCCTCACCGGACCGCTTGGGGAGTTTAAAAACAGAGGCTTGGGTTGCATAACAGGTCTCTATTTTTTCTTAAAATAGTCACAGAATTCCATGCCAGAAAACAAAACAACATTGTTCTATTAGTCACCCAACCATGAAAGAAGCAAGCTATCCATTCTCCAAGGCTTCCTTTCAGAATAACCTCAATGACCTGACAGATTGATGGAATTAATTACAAACAATAGGAATTATGCAGGGGGTTGCATAATCTTGTCTCTTGGGAACCCTTCAGAACACCCCTGAAGATCTGTTGCCTCAGCCCCACCTCACTGCCACCCTAGATCCAGAGTGGGCCCTTCCTGAGCGCGGCCCAGGTGCCCCTTCCCCAACGTTGCGTCTGTGAACATGGGCCTTCCTGGGTCCCCCAGACCCACCTGAGAGGCTGCCTGTGGGGGTCTGACTGAGCTCAGTCATGCCCTAGACTGCAGGCCCCAATGGCTGAAGATCGGTTGACTGCCTCAGGGCACACTTACTGGCAGAGGCCATGTCTTGTTAGGAAAGGGAAGAGATGGGAAGCTTAGTTCTCCAGTGTTCACTCTGGGCTGGGAGGAGTCTTACATGTAATCATTTCATCGTGTAAGTGACCCTGGGAGGCAGAGGTGATTGTTTCAGTTATGTAGGAGGACCAGAGAGTCAGAAGGATTAAAAACCTTGTTGAAGGTTGCATCCCATTCCAGTGGTCTCCAAAGTGGGGTGGGTCCGCCCTCATGAAGGTGCCCAGTTAATTCTTGTTGATTAACCACTAACCACGTGGCTGTTATCTGATGGCTCAGTTTCTAATTGAGATTGTGGCAGGTAAAGTATTTGGGGGGGAAAAAAAAGAATTCTATTTCCATGTGACCACATTAAGTCTGTTGATTAATNTGTCATGAGACAGAAAGGGAGATCAGATGGGGGTTTCTTACAGTGAAGGGGCATGGCTGGGGTGAGGGTTCCCACATGGGAACAGGCTGGTGTGGATTGACTCTCCCATGGGGGCAAAGGAGGGCGCACCTGGGCTTTCTTATCAGCTTGCCCAGACTTGGGTGGAGCAGAGAGGGGGAGGTGAGGCTTAAAAGCTGTCAGCATCAAACATCAAAAAATGGAGCCAGACTCTTTATTGTAGGTTTATTTTGGATTTAAGAACAATTGTTCAAAATATGGAAAAGTTTTGTCACGTCAGACAAGATTTACCTATCCTTGATTGATAACAACACTCAGAGGTTTGGAATTCCCTGAGTAACAACGCCGGCAACACCCGGTCCGCCTCCCTTCCTCAGATTTCTGATGGGAACCAGCCACCAGCAGATGAGCTCACATCATTCTCTGGTTAGCTGTGAAGCTTCAAGTAATGACTGTCTCTGGGAACATCTGAGACGATTAAAGTAGTCTTTATCATTTCTTTCAAAATTATTTCCTCATTCAGAATCTCAACTGTCCTACTCATGATGAAAATTCAAATTAACACAAAGATCCTTATGCTGCTCATTTCCAGATTTGCATGTTCAGCCCTGGCTTCTCACCTGAGATCCAGACATGCAGATCCACGTGCTTTCCTGGCAGTTCTATGCACAGGTTCAGAAGGCATCCAAATACAGCCATTGATTTGTCCTCCAAACCAGATTCTCTTTGAACTTTCCCATTTCAGTAAATGGCACTACCATCTTCCCAGCTGTGTTATCCAAAGTTCTAGAAGTCACTCTTGACCGCTGTCTTGCCCTTGCCCTCCACAAGTCTCGTGGGTAGTTACAAAACATAACCCAAATCTTACCTCTCTTGCCCTCTGCATTCCCTGCGCCATCGCTGCTGCCATTCTCCTACCTGCATGCTGCAGGAGCCCCCAACAGCCCCCCACCTCTGCTCCTGTGCCCCTGCTGTGGGTGAAACTGTGTCCCCAACAAGAGATACTGAAGTCCTAACCCTTGAAAATTTTGAATGTGACCTTATTTAGAAACATTTGGTTAAGTCAGGAATAGGATGCATTTGTTGACCAATGTGTATATTTTATGTATTTTTAAGACCAGTCAGAGGTCTTTGCAACAAAACAGGGCAAAGTTAGCATGCGGTGGGTAGGTCTTATTGCTGTGGTGGAGAGTTGAGCTGTAGTTTTCATGGGTGAATGGCACCCAGGTGTGGTTTCCTCCTGGGGCCCTTGGCCCTCAGAGCCTTTCACAGAGGAATTGGCCTCTGTGGAACTTAAGGTGCGTTTCCAGGTGTTCCTCCTGGAATGGTGTCAGGTGACCCCAGACTCGTGGATCAGGAGCCGTCCATTTGTGTTGAAGCTCTGTCCCCATTTCAGGAAACTATGGGGCCTCCAGGTCTCCTCTCTGGATAACTGAAACAAAGAGTAAAATTCTAGAACTCTCTCAGGTATGGTAACTAAAAATTTATGAAATTTCTCTTAGAATGTATGAAATGATCTGAGAATTAAGCAACGCACCAATCATGGAAGGCTATAACAGAAGTAGCTCAAAAAGATTGATACTCATTTTTCTTAAGTATCTAATATGATACTCATATTTTCTTGTCCAAATATGATGTTTGGCCTTTTGTCCTGGACGTAGAAAGAAAAGGAGAGGCACAAAAAATGGAAAAATTTGAGTTATATAAACTATGATAAAGAGAGCTAAGGTTCGAAGTTATCATTGTGGGCTTTGCATATTGAATCACCTGATGACGCATGAAAAGAATCTGATTTTACCATAATCTTCTAACTGGCAGACAATCTTGGCCATCACAGAGTGACAGGATGTGGCCAGCCAGGCTGAGGGATTCACTGTTCTGGTGGTCTCTGGAGTGAGGGGAATAATCAGAACCCACTTGTGTCGTGTTGTTGAAAGGACAGCTTGACCTGTCACCATCTCTGCCTGACTGCCCTGTAGTTTCTTCTTATGTCTGAGACAGAAATGGCACTTGGATTATGATGTGTCTCGTGTCATGTAGCATTAATATTCCTGTAACTGGAGACCACTTCTGCTGTAATTTGATGGAGTATAAAGGTTTATTTTAAAAATGATTTTTCTTACCAAAATGCAATAATGCCTTGAGTTCCTGACAATGGTCACCCCTCAGAGTCTTGGTTGACTTGCTTCTGGTGCTCAGACACGCTTGGACAGGTCTGACGCACATGATGTGTGCAGCTTAAGCACAAGTGGGGGCCCCTGCTCATAAATGAATGACAGGATGAGATTTTCAGACTAGTTCAGAATGTGATCGTAATGTCAGCTTCGGTGGGGATTCGACAAGAAAGTTCTGCAGGATGGGGAGA
>NW_017731754.1:576795-584014 GCF_001890085.2 Hipposideros armiger | reverse complement strand
GACTGGCAGCTCAGTGCGCTGGACGGTCCAGCACGTCCTACTAACAAACGCGGACTTCAGAGTCGTACAAACCCAGATGAAACTTGTTGCCATGGGGTTGCCTTGGGAAAGTTGATTCACCTCTAGAAACCACATATGCTCATCTGTAACATGGAACACTAATAAAAATCTAATCTACAGTTTGGGAATGGGGACTTTTAGTGGGTTACATGTACAGTATCCCCATGAATAGGTCTCTCTGGGACGATGTGCCAGATGTTCACCAAACTTGATTCCTTTTCGTCCTGGGTACACAGTTAGATTACATTCCCCAGCCTCCCTTGCAGTTAAGTGAGACCACATGACGGAGCTCTGGCCAATGGAATCAATGTGGATAATTTCCAGGACTGGTCCAGCAGAACCTCCCATGCAAGGGCCTTGGTCTTTCTTTCTTTCTGCTCACTGGATGTCGACTCCTCGAATGAACTTTGGGTCTCTATCAGCTGTTGAAGACGGCAGAGACTCTGTCAGCCTCGGGCCCTGAATGTCTACATGGAGCATACTTTACTTCCAACTGGATTTTATGTACATGAGAAATAAGCTTCTATAACGTCAAAGTGTTGAGATTAGGGGGTTTGTCTGTTATATCGCATTTAGCTGCCTTACACTGCTGTGGACTGAATTGTGGTCCCTCAAAATTCAAATACTGAAACTGTACCCCCCAGTGTGGTGGTATTTGGAGATGGGGCCTTTGGGGGGTAATTAGGATTAGGTGAGGCCATGAGAGGGGCCCCTCATGATGGGATTGGTGGCTTTGTAAAAAGAGGAAGCGATCTCTCTCTCTGCCCTGTGGGCGTGCAGGAAGAAGGTGTCCATCTGCAAGCCGGGCAGAGGCCTCACAGGAACTGAACGAGAGGGCAGCTTGACCCTGGATCGCCACCCTGCAGAGCTGTGAGAAACGTCTGTCCATTAAGCCATTCAGCCTGTGTTATCTTGTTACAGAAGCTCGAGCAGATGCATATTCACACTAACATGTTTGACTAGCTAAGTGCAGTTGAATCAGGTAGTCATGCTCCGAGAGCTCCTGGTAAGGACCTTTGTGTTTCCAAGCATCTGTTTCACTGTATCTGACTCTTCTCATTTCTGGGTTTCAGTGGTTCTGATGTTCTCAACTGTCCCCACCAAAATACCACCAACAGCAAGAAAAAACAGTGTGTACCACTGGAAGGCTCAGGGATCTCCAGAAGCTGCCCCTGCCTGAACTTGTGTTTGAAGTTCATGATTTGTCTGAGGGTTCATTCTCAGACTCTGAGAAGCTCCCCAATAAATGTAGCATCCCTGCTTCCATTCCAGTCTCTCTGCCCCTTTTCTGCCTTTTCCTACATGACTGCTGTGCTTAGGGGAGTCTGGATACAAGGGGACCTTGGGCTCTGAGGGGGTCCCCAGGGAAGGTTGATGTAAGCTCTCTGTGAGTGTGCCTGAGCCCTCTGACTCTGAAGAGGCCAAGAGGCAACTGAATGGGTGGGCTGGGTCTTCCCTGCCCCTGAAGTTGGATGTGAGGCTTTGTCCAGGGGCCTCAGCAAAGACTGAAAGCCTCTGCTTGTGTGACCTGGACCTGCCTTCTCCCGCAATGAGACAGCTGCCATCAGGGTACATGAGCCAACAAAGAAGAACAAGAGCCCCTCAAAGGGCCTTGCGCCAGAGAGGGGAAGATGAGACACAACAAGCAGACCGGTTGTCGGAAACACGAGACCATTTGAGTTAAAAAAATGAGAGCATTGGGGGAGATTTACATGTAGCACAAAAAGACTTTCTGGAGCTAAAAATCATACTTTCCTAATTAAATACAATTCAGTCGATTAATTGAAGGTGAGGAAGATTACTTTGGAGGTGTGGGTTAGCATCCTGGAAAATCAAAGGCAAGAAACATCTTGATAAAGAGCAAAGATCAGAGACGGACAGCAAGGGAAACGGAGGAGGAACTGGGAGAATAGGTCCTAAGGTCTTGGACTGTGAGTAGAAGGAGCAGAAAAAGAAAAAGGGGGCAGCAGAGAAGAGGCAGCTGTTATACGAACAATAAAAGAAAATTTCCCTGAACTGAAGCAAACCCAAGACTGTCTTTTTTTCTTTTTAAAAAATTTAATAGACGATTTTTTAAGAGTAGTTTTAGGTTTACAGCAAAATTGAGCAGGAAACACCGAGCGTTCCCATGTACCCTCTCCACCCTCATGCACAGCCCGCCCTGCTCTCAGCATGGCACCAGCCTGGGACATTTGTTACAGTCAACGAACCTACACTGGCACATCATTATCAACCAAAGCCCGGAGTTCACATCAGGTATCATTCTTGGAGTTGTACGAGTTTGGGCAAATGTATAATTACATGTATCCACCATTATAGATTCATACCGAGTAGTTTCACTGCCCTAAACATCCTCTGTGTTCCACCTGGTCATCCCTCACTCCCTTCTAACCCCTGGCAAACACTGATCTTTTTACTGCCTCCATAGTTTGCCTTTTCCAGAATGTTGTATCATTGGAATCATACAGTATGTAGCCTTTTCAGATTGGCTTCTTTCACTTAGTAATAAGCGTTTAAAGTCCTTCAATGTCTTTTTCTAGCTTGATGGTTCGTTTCTTTTTAGTGCTGAATAATATTCCATTGTCTGGAGGTACCACAGTTTATTTATCCATTCACCTCCTGAGAGACGTTCCAAGTTTCGGCAATTACTAATAAAGTGGCTAGAAACATCTGGGTGTAGGTTTTTATGTGGAGATAAATTTTCAGTTTGTGTAAATATTAAGGAGTGCAATTGTTGGATTGTATGGTAAGGGTATGTTTAGTTTTGTAAGAAACCACTGAACTATCTTCCAAAGTGACTGTACCATTTGCATTCCCACCAGCAATGAATGGGAGTTCCTGATGCCCCACATCCTCACCAGCATTTGGTGGTGTTGTTCTGGAGCCTGGCCACCATAATGGATGGTGTCTGTTGGTATCTCAGTGTTGTTTCAATTTGCATTTCCCTGTTGACATATAATGTGGAGCATCTTTTCGTATGCCTGTTTGCCATCCTTATATCTTTGGTGAGGTGTATGNCCCAGTTCTCAGTAGCTTCTCTCATGCCTTAAAAATGGAGAGGAAACCAGCCTTTTCCTGGTCCACGTTTTGTGGGCTTAGCTCAGCTTCAGACCCCATTTCTTCAGTGTGTGTTCGGCTGGCCTTGCCGTGTCTCTTCTCCTGTTTAGTCTCCTTTTTCTTTTTCTTTCTTTCTTTTTTTTTTTTAGAGCAGCAACTTGAAACTGCGGAAAGGAGCTTAGTATCTTTGGCAGCCCCCATGGAGAAACTCTGTCTAACGTCCACAGGAGCCGAAAGGATTGAGTTCTTTCCCAGTGGCCTTGTGACTGGTGGGGTTTCAAAAGGGGCGTGTGGCAGGGATCAGAAACTGGCACCCATTGGCTGCAGCCCGGGAAATAACAGAGGCTGCAGCTGTCCCAGAATTTACCGGGGGTCTTATAGGGTCTGACACTGGGAATCTCATTGAGATGGAGTCACAGGCTAAAAAGAAGAAGAAAAAAAGCCCATGCTGGAAGGGAATTGAATGTTGCCACATCTCCAGCCCGCCTCCTTTTGAATTTTTAAGCCTGATGCTTTTGATTTAGAGACTGTGAATTATGGAGCTGTAGTGACTTCAGACTTCAGAGATCATCCACTTTAACCTCATTCTTTTCTAAAGGAGAAACCAAGGAAGCGAGATACTAAATGAGTTTCCTAGGGTCTGCGGTGGAACTGGAGTGGCAGCCCAGCTCTCTCATCCTTGTTGCTACTTGCCCCCCCCTTCCCCCTTTTTCCTGCACCAGCACACAAAGAAAGTGTGTTTCCTCATGTCTGTGTGGAGACACTTACAGCAGACCCTAACCCTCCCTCCCNGCCCTCTGGCATGCCTTTCTATTATCCCTTCATCATGTTTTTTTTTTTCTTTCTTTTTCTAAAACAAATCTTTATATATTCTGGATATAAAAAATATATATCATTTGACCCAGCAATTGTACTTCTAAGAATCAAATCTATAGAAATAAAAATACCAGGAGGTAATGACATATATATATATATATATATACATATATATATATATATACATATATATATATATACATATATATATATATGTATATATATATGAATAATTATTACTGCGGAAATGGTCGAACAATTTATGGGATATATTGAAGTATCATGTAGGCATTAATGAGAATGAATACAGCTAAACCAGTTGATTTGATAGTGCTGAGTGAGAAAATCAAGATTCAGAGAACTGTCCAATATGTTTGCAGCATATATAGCATGTTTATATGTATAAGTAGATGCAACGCTAGAATGCAAATTCAAGTAGACAGGGACCTCGTTTATGGCTCACCACATAATCTACAATGCTTAGAGGAGCAGTGTAAACTTGGAGAAAAAATTAGAAAGGCAGATATGAGATTGAGGAATTACCAGTGTGTGTGGTTATGTGGGTAAAAGGGGTCGAAGAAAAAAACAAACCCAAATAGCTTTATATTACCACGTTTATATATTTATGAAAGATTCTATGTGTGTGTGTTTGAAGCAATTATAACAAAGTAAAACAAACCAAAAGATTTCATGCAAATTCTGCATTCTTCATTATATAGTGCTTATTCATAATGTTGATATTCATTTTAACTTAAAAATATTTTAAAATAAAGTGTCTTAAATTACTTGTATGGAATTCTCTCAAAAGATTCATTCTCAATTCAAACAGTGACTGTGGTATTAAAGAATGATTAATTTTTAGATGTGGTAATAGTGTTGTGGTTACGTTAAACCAAAACATCCCAGTGAACTCCTGATCTTCGTGACATACATACTGAGTTATTTACAGATGAACTGATAGGGTGTCTGAGATTTGCCTCAGTGTGGCTGGAATGGGCTAAAGTGGGGAAGGCATGTGGGACAAGATTGGTATGTGTGTGTTGACAATTGTTGAAGCTGGGTGATGGGGACATGGAGGACTCATCATATTATTGTAATTGTACTTTTGAAACGGTATATACTTTTGAGCTGTTGAAATTTTCCATATACAATTTTTAAAACCAAAAATGTACAGTTTCCATGATCAGCTGCTTTATCTAACTCTTAAATTTATATTTCATAGCAATACTCTGTTCTAGACTGCTCCTTAAATCTCCACTGTTTGCTTGGTAGTTGTTAATTCAGATTGTTGTTTGGAGTACTTCAGAATATAAATAAAATCTGTCCAGTAAGTCAACTTTGAGGGTCACTTTTTATTATTAAGACAAAAAATAGGTCAATTTACTGAATTTCACCTTTTGTCAGATGATTTTCTCTTTTCCACTTGAAGATAAATGACAGTTTCACCCTACGTTTGGAAGTTCTGGCCACCACTTTGCCCGGCCCCACTTTTCCATCTGTGTGGTATTCTAAGTGTCAGAATCACTTTCTGTTTTCTGTAGTAATGTCTTAAAATACAGGCGTTTTCAAACTCATCTTTTGTGTTGTTTTACAAAGAAGGTCTTCTTTCCAGCAACCAACCAACCCATCACCCAACTCACTCACTCACTCACTCTCTCACTCACTCACTCACCCACCCAGTTAGTGGCATTGTCAGGGATAGAGAGGTAGAGGACTGTAGGCCAGGAGATGAGCCTAATTAATCGTCATTGCCTCCTAAGATGGGTTAAGGCCTAAATTCTATGGAGAGATGGTAGATGCTAAATCTGGTCTTCTACTAAGTTCCTTTCTCCTTTGGTCCCCAAGACCAAGCAGTTTGCCACAGGCATTCTTTCTAACCTGATGCTTAGGATGATCTGAGAGAGAGAGAGAGAGAGAGAGAGAGAGAGAGATGTGGCTGGAAGCTAATATGTAGATTTTCATTTCTCTTATGCCTTTTCATTTCTGTATCCTTAAACCTGATATGCCTCTACTGACTACGGGAAATCCCACTGAGCTTAGGGGGAGCTTAGTCAGGGGACTTCTACTGACATGAATGTGGGACTCTTTCTTGCCATCTCCTGCCAAACAACACACCCACTTCCAAGGGAGTTTTTTACTCGGAGGAAATTACCTCAGAATAGGATGAGTGTACTGGGAGAGGTTCAGTCCTTTGTTTTTATTGAGAGGGTCAGTAGGCTCTGACAAATGGGGAACAGAGTTAAATCATAAATTCTTAAAGCATTTGAAAGCCTCTTATTCGGAGCTGTAATCTGGTTGCCTCCCATGGCAGCCGAGAGTCTCATTGTTCTGAAGATCCTGCATCTCTGCTTTGTCTGTTGGTCTATCTGTTTTTGAAGTCCCTATCTTGACTGATCATATAAGTCACTTGGTAATCCTTTAGGGTCTGCTTTTGAAGCGTTTCTGTTAAGATGTTGTTTTGTCTGTAGATAGCAGAAAACCCAAGTAAAATGGCTTAAACGGGAAGATTTATCACCTTAGGTAACAAGAGATCATGTGTGAGACATTTGTGTTCCTACCTAAATCTCACTCTTCCCAATTGTACACTGACACTTCCACATTTCCTACCTAAGGGTTTCACTTATACCATTATCACCCACCCCTTTCTTCAAAACCAAATTTATATTCTACTGAATAACACACACACAAGGTAGCACATACAAAAACCCTGAAACATCTCCCACCCAAAGAGCACCATTTTTCATATTTCTTTATAGCAAAACTCCTTCAAATGGTTGCCCCAGCTCATGGACTCTCCTTCCATTCCTTCAAGTTTCTTTTGAATCGTCTCCATTCAGGCGTTACCCCACTGAAACTACACTTATCAAGGTCCCAAACGTGTTGATAGATCTAGTGGGTAATTTCCCTTCCTTCCTTCTTTCCTTCCTTCCTTCCTTCCTTCCTTCCTTCCTTCCTTCCTTCCTTCCTTCCTTTCTTTCTTTTTTTAAAAGATTTTATTGGGAATTGGGGAAGGGAACAGTGTTGGGGAACTGGGGAAGGGGAACATTGTGTTTTTCCAGGACCCATCAGTTCCAAGTCAAGTTGTTGTCCTTCAATCTTAGTTGTGGAGGATGCAAGCTCAGCTCCAAGTCCAGTCGCCACTTCCAATCTAGTTGTGTGTGTGTGTGTGTGTGTGTGTGTGTGTGTGTGTGTGTGTGTGTGAGTGTGTGTGTGTGTGGGGTGGGGGGGTGCAGTCCGCCATCCCATGCAGGAGTTGAACAGGCAACCCTGTTGTTAGGAGCATGTG
>NW_017731754.1:546056-576701 GCF_001890085.2 Hipposideros armiger | reverse complement strand
TTGGTATTCAGGGGTCAGCAAACTGTGGGTCACGGTCCGGCGCAGCTCACTGGCCCACGTGAGAATCGAACCGGTGACCCTGTTGCTCAGAGCTCATGCTCTTAACCAGCTGAGCCACCCGGCCGGCCCTAATTTCCCTTTCTTGACTCATCAGCATTGGACATAGCTGATCATTCCTTTTCCTTGAAACACTTGCCACCTGGCTTGTCCTGTCCCCCTCCTAGAGCACTGATGCTGCTTCTTAGTCTCTCTGTGGGATCCTCCTGGTTCTCTGGACTTCAATCACTGACATACCCAGTCCTCAGCCCTCTCCTCTCTATTCGTGCTCTCTCTCTTGGTGACCTCATTTTATCTCATGGTTTTAAACACCATATGTGCGCTAATGACCCCAAAATGTAGACCTCCAACTTGGACCTCTCCACTGAACTCCAGACTCATAAATATACCTTGTAAATCTACAAATCCAGCTTGACTGTGGAATGTCAAACTGGCATCTTAAACTTAGTGCGTCAAAGCCGAGCTCTTGATTTCTTCTGTGCCCCAAATCCGTTCTTCCTCCAGTTGTCCCGTCTTAGTACGTGGGAACTCCATTCTTTCCATTTCCTCCACCCCCAAATCTTGGAGTTGTCTTCGACTCCTATCTCTGACGTCTCCCAAGCACCAGCAAGTGTTCACATTAGATCCAGATTCTGACAGCTTCTCACTGTCCCAGTTCTCACCTTGGCTACTGCTACCTAGTCTGTATGATTCTACTCTCGCCCCCCTTCAGTCTTGCCCCACCCACTTCAGTAGTTAGGACAGATCATGCCATTTACTGTCTCCAAACCCTCCAGTGGCTTTTCATCTTGCTCAGCTTAAAAGCCAGAGTCCTTATCGTAGACTGGAAGGCCCCACCTAATTTAAACCCCTGCCTCTCTGCTCCAGCCCTGCCTGCTTTCCTTTCATTTACTTCTTTTAGGCCACATCACCTTCCTTACATGCCCCAGACGCCCCACCGCCCGCCCCAGAAGTCCCACTTTACATCTTTGCACTTTCTTTTCCCTTCGCCTTGGATGCTTCTCACAGATACTTATGTGGCTCACTGCTCACTTCCTTCTGCGTCTGCTCAAAGTTCGTGCTGACCACTCTAACTAAAACAGCACCCTCCTCACCCCACCACTCTACTCACGTGCTTTGTTCCTTGTCCTTATATTTAGAATATTTTTAGAATTTCATTTATAATAAAAAATTGATTGCGTGTTGATATGATAATATTTTGGATATATTGGCCTAAATAAAATAGCATAAAAATGATTTTTTTCTTTTATAATACTTTTTTCAATGTACATATTAGAAAATTTAAAATTACATATGTAGCTTGCATCTGTGGCTCACATTCAATTTCCTTTGGACAGTGCTGGTTTAGACCAGTAATACTTTACTTGAATCCTGGTGGGGGGAGGGCATTTTTCTAGTATAAAACTGGGGTTCTGCAAGTATTGAAGAGGTGGGTAATGGCAATTAGAAGGCAATCAGCAGTGTTTGCTACATGGAAGCAGGTGTTCGGAATGTGGGTTCTGGAGCTGGATAGGCATTTGCATCCTACTTCCACTACTTATCTTTGGGTGATATCTCTGAGCCTCAGTTTCCTCATCTGTAAAATGGGGATAACAGTATTCACCCTAAAAGGTCGTTGTGAGAATTAATGAGATATTTACACAGTTCTTACCATAGCACCCGGCATGTAGTGAGCACAGGTAAATGGTAGTTACTATCCTCATTTCTCAGGCCTTGCTGGCCCCTCTGCTGGGCACACTGTCCTCAGGTGGCATTCCCAGGTGCTGTTGGTAGGCTCTGAAGTTCCAGCTTTCTAAAATGCAGTGTTGGGAGCACTTGGTCATCGCAGAAACGAATTTCTGGCTTATTAAAAATTGGCTGTGTAGCTGTGAGGTATATTATTCCCAGGATTCAGAACTTATTGGGTCATCGGGAAAGTCATGACGTATTTTTCTATGTTTTTCAGTGCAAAAATGCGTCATGACTTTCCCGACGACCCAATACTAAAGTCACAGGCCCATGGGGGGTGATGTCATTTTAGCAAAAGGATCTTGGGCACTGCAGAAGGACAGACATCCCAGTGCACAGCTGGAGGGATTCAGTCAGCAGGTAATTCCATGGGATATTAAACGCCAGTCTCTGAGCCTATCAGTTGTCAGTAATCACACCCTCACTTGCCCTCCAGGGGTTCAGATCCTGTCCGGCTTTCTCACGTTTAAGGGTACTCTTTGGACCAAAACTGTTTTCCAAGCTCTGTGAACTGATGCTAGAGATGGAGCCTGCCTCCACATGGTACCAATTCACACGGAAGCCGACAGCTTTACCTCTGTGGAAAGGAGTTTTCTGTACCACTTGGGGAGATGGGCCGAAGTGGGGCTCTTCCTTACAGTTACCTTGGTCCATGTGACTCTCTGTCCGTGGACTGTGTGAGCCAATTTCAGGTGAACGTAATTCCTGTCGATCTTTTCTTGCTGCTATGAACTTGGCCGCCAAGTGTCCCAGATGCACACTGCAAGATGAAGGAAGGTCACGGCCATGTAGGTCTTTACTGTGTTAAGCCAGTGCGATTTGGGGGTCATGGTAGGCAGATTAATGCCTCTCCCCCAACCATTAGGGCCTAATCATTGGAACTTGTAAATGGAAAAATGGTCTTCGCAGGTGTGATTAAGAATTTTGAGATGAAGAGATTATCCTGGATTATCTGGCTGAATCCTAAATGCCATCATAAGTGTCCTTATAAGAGAGAGACAGAGGATGATTTAGACCAGAGGTTCTCAACCTGTGGGTCGTGACCCCTTTGGGGGTCGAACGACCCTTTCACAGGGGTCGCCTAAGACCATCGGAAAACAAAAAGATATTTACATTACGATTCATCACAGTAGCAAAATTACAGTTCTAGAGTAGCAACGAAAATCATTTTATGGTCGGGGGTCACCACAACATGAGGAACTGGATTAAGGGGTTGCGGCATTAGGAAGGTTGAGAACCGCTGATTTAGACATACACACAGAGAAGATGATGTGACCGGGGGGCAGAGATTCGAGCAGTGTGCCCATAAGTCAAGGAGATTTATTCTCTCACAGTGCTGGAGGCCAGAAGTGTGAAATCAGTATCATTGGGTCAAAATCAAGATGTCTGCAGGGCACCTTCCCTTTGAGCTCTAGAGGGAATTCTTCCTTGCCTCTTTTAGCTCTGGGGGCTCCAAGCATTCCTAAACTTGAGGCAGCATGACTCCAAACTCCACCTGTGTCTTCACAGGGGCTTCTTGCCTGTGTCTTCCCCCCCATGTCAGCGTCTTCTCTTCTCATAAGGACATATCGTTGGAGTTAGTAGGGCCCACCCCAGACAATCGGGGATTATTTCTTCATCTCGAGATCCTTAATTTAGTCATATCTGCAAACACCCTTTTTTTCTAGATGAGGCCACAATCACGGCTTCTGGGTGGACATATCTTTTGGGGGCCATTGTTCAACCCACTGCAGATACCAGTGTCTCTGATAGCAAGTCTGGGAAAGGGAGTGTCTCCAAAATATAGTTTCAGTGAAAGATTTTATTCACTGAGCAGTTGGCCTTTATTTAAAGAACATTCTTTAAGAAATATGAGAGCTCTCCTCCTGTTGGTATTCAGGGGTCAGCAAACTGTGGGTCGCGAGCCACATGCGGCTCTTTGGGTACGTTCCGTCTCAAAAGTTTGCTGACCCCTGAAAGAGCCAATCCTGTCCCTCATAACAATTTAAAAATTATTCGAGAGCCATAAATATGTTTTTACATAATCACCATTATGTAAATAATATCCTTTAAAAATGTTATAAATGAAACTATAATAGTTTTATTTTCATTTTCAATTTTACTTCAGAGCCTGCTGCTTGCGAGCCGCAGTTTGCTGACCCCTGGCGACTCTTCTGTCTCAAAAGTTTGCCAACCCCTGGACTCTAGGTGTTGACCAATTAGTGCTGTATGTAAAACACAAGACCCAGCACTGCCTGCGCATTATTTGAGAATGTTCTGCTTCAGGTTGAACATATGCCCTGTCTCGTAACTGCTTTTTTGGCTTTGTGTTATTGGCCTAGCACGTCGTCAGTGTAGCTGACACAGCAGTCCCATCTTTACCATGATGATTTGATTGATTCTTGTTTTGAGGATGAGGTGCTGCATGAATAGTTTATGATTATAAATCCCAGACTTCAAGTACATTAAAGGAGATGACAAGCACAACATGTTTACTTTACGACCCTAAGCTCAAACCAGAAATTGACTTGAAATACTATTCTAAATATCTTAATGTCTGAAATCCTTTGGTTCAGTGGAATAGGGTCAAGTTAGGCATTCTTCAAATTTTGGTAGCTTAAATTCTAAAATAATACACAATTGACCCTTGAACAATGCAGGGGTTAGGGGTGCCAACCCCCCTATGCAGTTGAAAATCTGTATATGATTTTGACTCTTCAAAAACTAAGTTGTCTGTTGGTACCCACGGGGAATTGGTTCCAGGACCCTCTGTAGATTTCAAAATTCATGGATGCCCCAGTCCCCTGTACAAAATGGCATAGATCAATGCATACAGTCGGTCCTCCACATCCATGGACTCCCCACCACGGATCTAAACAGAACAGGAATTTATTGAACAAAATCTGCATATAAGTGGACCTGTGCGGTTCAGTCCCATGTTGTTCAACTGTATGATTTGCTCCAAAGAAGTAGAGAAATTTAGAGTACCCAGAGGTTTGAATTGTTTAAATAGATATCTCTATTTAAAATTAAAATATTCAGAATCAATTTTGAAATCAGGCTCACCCAAAACCATAGAGAGTCTAGGGGTTTGCCCTGTTGAGGTAGGAAGGATTCTGTGCCTTCTGGAGACCCTGCATCATGTCTGACTCTAACTGGATTACTGTGGAAGCCTGTGCAAGTTACTTAACCTCTCTGGGCCTCATCTTTCATCAATGAAAGTAGAGCACTGGAGTAGCTGATCTCTGAGATTCCTTCCAGGCCTAAATCCTGTGGTTCTCTAAAGGGGGACCTATCTTATACCAGACCACCCAGGTGGAAAGTTAGCTCTCTAGAGCATACGTCATCATTTGACCCGAGAGAACATGGAGCAGTAGATCATTGCAACATAATCATGAGCAAGGGCCGACCACAAAGCAAAACAATTGAAACAGAAATTTGGAACTGATTTTGATTTATCTCTAAGATGTGTTTTTCCATTTTCCCTGGCAAGTTTGCTCTCAAGTAGAATCAGCTGCAAAAGTGCAAGCTGGTGAATGCACACAGGCCCTTCTGCTTGGGGAAGGTTTCAGAGTCCTGGGCCCCTTCTGAGAGCACGTCTAATTCATCACTTTCACCACCAGCTCTTCTGAGGGAATGCCGGCTGGGGCGTAGTCCCTCCTGTGTCTTGGGGCACAGACAGAGGCTTCTCATCAGGGACGAGTCACCTTGACACCTTTCCTTGCCATCAGGAGGTGTGGCACCCCTTCCCCTCCAGCAGCAGCAGAATGTGTCTTCAGAGCATGTCCAGGGCAAGGGAGCACGTCTAAGGGGAGCACGTGCTTATAATGAGCTGGATGAGGGGAGGCATTGGATGGTTTCCTGAGGGTGAGAGCAGACAGCCAGTTGCTTTTTGCCAAAACAATATTCTATAGCTCGAGGAATGACACAGCTTCTAAGCCAGGCGCCAAACATGCTCAGGCCCGGATGATTTCATGTGGACAATGACAGCTGGCTTTGTCCTAATAAATAGCTCTGAGCAAAAGTCCTGGCAGACTGTGTGTGTTTTCTCTGTTTTATAGGTTGGAGATATGGAAACATGAAACAGGCGGCTTTCCTTCGAGGAATGTATGTTTCAAACTGGAGAAGTTCGGAGGAATTTGAAGTTATGGTTTTTTTTTTTTTTTAGGTTTTTCCTTAGGATATTGGACATCTGTTGGAGGGAAGAACAAATAATCCTTGTCTTGTGATCTTCCCCCTGCTAAGATCTCAGGAGAAGACGGATATGTCTGTCCCTGTGAGAGCTGAGCACAGCGGTGACATACCTGAAAGCAGGCTTCCACGTGCGTGTGGCATGTGCACTGCTTAGTACCTTCAGGCGTTGCCAAGGTCACGTGCTCTTGGCAACATCAAACCCAGAGTCTCCAGGATACAATTGAAAATCACTTCACCATACCAAGAAACGGCACCAAGAGAAGGCATCAATGAGAGTAGACAGGTTCTCTGCCCTTGGTGCTCGCTTTTAGCAAATGCTGCTTCTGGCCACAGGTCTCTGTCGCTCCAGGGCCTGAACTTTCTCTCAGCTATTGGGTGCTTATTGCAGAACCGGTTCCTTTCTTCGAGTAGGCTCCCAGTCAGATGTTCTAAGAGCTGTCTCAGGATGAATCCCGCCTAAAGTCACCAGAACCGCCCAGCCTGCGGGGTCCTGATCAGTGAGCCTTTATCTCATGGTGACAATTTATACTTCCTGTGGAATTCATACCACAGAGAAGGACTCTGTGCCTTTTCTAGATACAATCTTTTCTCTGATATGCAGGGAAATGCCCTCCGTGGATATAAAAGGAACCGGGGCAACTATGTCCTAGAACAACTTGGGGTTCACCTTCACCTTCATTAACTTAGTCAGTATATACCAACAACCTTGGAAACTGCTGCTAGTGCATTTGGGGAAAGGGTAAGACCTTCATATGGTTACCTAAGGTTTAGAGCTATCTGGATGGAGTATATATTTAAATCAAAGTTTAAGATTTAAAACAATAATCTTGAATTTGGATAGAGGCTAACCTGGGAATACACTGGCTGGAAGAACTTTTTGGGTTGGGATATCTGGATGGCATATTATTTCTTCTTTGAATAAATTTTTGTGCCCTTAATATTTAGGAAATAATCAGCCAAAAAAGGTTATTTGTGTTATTTCTAAGAGGCCAATTTGCAGCTAATTTTGATATCAGGCAGTAAAAGGTAGAGGATAGACTCTGGACTCTGGAGCCCGAATGCCTGGATTTCAATCTCAGCTCAGCTATTTACCCTCTTTGTGTCTCAGATTCCTTATCTGTAAAAAATTAAGAGCACCTACTTGGCTGAATTGTGAAGACTTATCTATATGGACAAATAGTGTTTAGAATGAAACCTGGTAGGAAGTATTTGATACTTAGAAGTTAGCTTTTATTATTCATTTGAATGAAAATGTATAGTATATATAAGTTTATTAGCATTTATAAAATTCAGAAATTATTTGAGCAGAGTACTTTTAATCTGGAAAGAAGAAACCAGTGACATTTGAAAGCATGAAAGTCGCAGTAAATAGCTGACACTTGCAGGGAAAATCTTGTTAGACTGAGGACTGAGTTCCTCAGCACAACAATGTTGCCTTTTTTTTTTTTTTTAAGATTTTTACTAGGGAATTGGGGGGATGGGAACAACGCTGGGGAATTGGGGGAAGGGGAACAGACAAGTTGCTGTCGTTTTGTTCTTCAGTCTAGTTATGGAGGACATTGCTTCACTGGCCCAAGTTGGCACCATCATTGCGCTCTTCCCGGGCGAGGCAGATCAGTCGCCGGCTTCTGGNGCTCACGCTGGCTGCCGGCCACTCACCCACTGCAGCCCCACTGCAGCCTACACCATCGCCGGCAACTCAGGGCAGCCCAGCTCCAGGTCGAGCTGTTGTTCACCATCTTAGCTGTAGAGGGTGCAGTGTCACTGGCCCTCATGTGGGTTCCGAACCGGTGGCCCTGCTGCTCAGAGCTCATGCTCCCAAGCCAACTCTTAACCAACGAGCCACTTGGCCTGCCTTAAATAGGCTAATATTAAAACAAATTTAACAGAACTTCCCTGTTAGAAGCCTGGGTTGGAAGCTGAGCCCTCACTTCTGGTTTTTCCTCTTTAAAGCAGCCCATGAACACTTCTGTGGAACTGCCAACCCTTAAAGAATGGTTGGGAAGACATTCATTGAAAGGAGTGACTCCTTGGAATCTACCTGGTAGATTTGACTCCTACTGGGTTAGTCCAGTATCCCTTGAGTCTAGTTGGCCCCCGGAATTCTGCTGCCTATAATACTTAAAAAAAAAGAAAATGCTACATTTAGCCGTTAGATAATACTGTGCCATTTTTGACCCTGGAAAGACTTTCACTCAACCTAGGTGGGTGTTAAGAGCAAACCATTTTCTAAGTGAACACATGGAAAAAAACACCAAAGCTTTACCCTAATTGGCTTTTGTGTTTCAAATGGAGAATAAAATGTGGAAGATGGTAGAAAGGCAGGCTGGTGCCTCTGAGATGCAATGTTCAGGACAAATGAAATGGCCGAATCTCATGTAGTGATTTATTCATTGGTGTATGAGGTTCAGGGACGGATAATACATATTTTCCTCTTTTCGTAAAAGGTCTGGGTTGGGCCAGGTGACACTTGGAAGCTGACCTCAGAAGGCTGTTTGGAAGGCTGGTTTGTATCACACGATTAAAGCTGTGGGGATGGTCACCAGGCCAATTATTCTCTATGCCAAGCTGGTCTCCATGGCTTTAAATTCATTCCAGTATAATTGAAAACATGTGTTGCAATATGCATTTTCTTAAGGTTCAAAATTTCCTTGTGATGTGTTTTCCATACCGTTTTGATTTAAAAGCAGAGAATGACAATGCTGTGGTCAAAAATTTGTATGTCAGTATATTAGTGTTTTAAAACAACCCTTTTAAGAATAAAAATCCTGAGGAATGAACAGAAGATTGAATCGTAGTTCTGAGAACTGAGGCAGGTGAGGAGACTAGAGGAAAAGGCTTAAAGCAGTGTTTCTCAATGCAAAATCATGAGTTTTGTCATTACAGTTTAGAATTTAGTACAAATATTTTATACCCTTGCTTCCTTAAAAATGATTCTTACATCTGGACATTATGTTTGTGGCATCCACAAGGAGGAAAAAAAAGCAACTACCCATGTTTATCCTGTACAAATTTTCATCCATGGCAGAGGTGGCAATATCAAACGCTATGGGGGCCAAGCAGGTAAATTAGGTGAGTGGAGCTGGCAGGTGGAGACCGTGGCATTGGGCACAAGGGCTCATGTAAGGAGAGTTGCCATTGAAAAAGGCCAATCCAGTTTTCCTGCAACTTTTGATGTTTCAAGATAGGCTGGAAGTTAATATTTCAATGTAAAAAATCTCCTGACTTTTAACATTTTGGAAATTAAAGATGTGAATGTGGTATGTGGTCTAANTCGTTGTTTGTTTGTTTTGCGCTGAAACATTATTCCTGAGAGAAGACGCTGCTCTAGATGAAGTGCACTGGCCCTGCCTGGGCAGATGAAGGGCCCCACTGAACAAGCAGCTGGCTGCTTGCTACTGGCCAGGGTTACAGAGGGAGACCCAGAGCTTGCTCTTCTCCCAGCTATCCACCTCCTCATCCTCATTACCCTGTTTTTTTTGGTGAAACTAAGAGAA
Source organism: Hipposideros armiger (assembly GCF_001890085.2). NCBI lineage: Eukaryota > Metazoa > Chordata > Mammalia > Chiroptera > Hipposideridae > Hipposideros > Hipposideros armiger. The sequence continues at coordinate 567,246 of NW_017731754.1, read as the reverse complement.
GCCTGTGATGTGCTCTCCGTCATGCTTTTCTCCTTCTATTCCTTTCATATTTTAAAATTAAGATGCTAGTATTTATAAAGACACGAACTGATATTTAAGCTTTTCTTTCATCCAATATTCATGCTTATTTGGTTACGTAGCACTGGTCTAGCACCATTAAATTAATCCAGATAATTGAAATATGAATAGGAAAAAAGAAATGAAGAAAGCAAATGCAACATTAGCTATAGAAGCTAATTCATTGAACAGAACCCAGGAAATAAAGCATATATCTCTAAGGTTGATGTGATAAAAAAGTGGTAATACTTTGGTTTCTTTATTTTCATGTTTTCTGCTCTATTTTCCCTTTGACCATTAACAACACTCACCTGTGTCCCCTTTGTGACCTAATGTCTATGTGCCTGAGAGCTCAGGGCCATTGAGTAGTGGCCCCTCTTGATTTACTACCAATTTTCAACTTTTTTTCTTCAGTCACCTTCAGCCCTGAGAACCATCCCTTTGTCTTGTGAGCCTGGTGTGTGGCTGAACTGGAGAAGGGACTTCATTATGGTACTGGAAAGACTTCCTTGATAAAATTCACTCTCCGCATCTAGGAAATAAGGACTCATGGCTTCATATATGCGACTTATGGGACAATTAGGCATCATGACAGCTCTTTTGGGTCCAGTATGAATGACTGGAGATTATATGTCAACTCCCACCCTCATACTGGAGTCCGAAGTGTTCTGGCTTCCTCACTGGGGCACATGGTGATTAAATAAATGATCATTGAAGGAAAGACAAAAAGAAGACAAACAAGGGATTTCATAAAATGGGAGACTAAAGGAACAATGGAATGTTTTACATTTTTATATATTTCCTCCCTTAGACTTTCACCAAAAACTTAGTTCCCTTAGTGCCAAAGTTTTGATAATTCTATGTAATGACTTAAAGTCACACTACCTGACTATTCTCTAGTTAAATGACATCTACACTATACTCCCAGCAGTAGGTGCTGGGATGTTTGTGTCAACTCCTCGATGGAGAAACTATGATGGTAGAGGGTGGATTTAAGAGGCGTCGAGGATATAATCTTTCCTCACTCTTCTTTTATGATAATGAGAACATGAATAACCTTAAACACAAGTTGAAATTGGCGATTGGCTGAGGTTTGGGAAAGGGGCCCACATGGGCTTTTCTTTGCCTCCCACCCATTGTCACCCTGGCAGGGGTCACCCTCTGGGCCTCAGTTTTTCCTGTCCTCTTATGTATTTTAGTTCCTCCTCTCAACACACCTCATGTACATGTCCTTGCTTCTTCTTGGTATACAACGAATATCTCCTAAAGTTGATCTGGAAATATTTACAGAATTAATTGGGATTGGGTCAGATTGAAAATGTACAAANGAAATACATTGTTAGGCGATTTCATCATCATGTGAACATCACTGAGTGTACTTACACAAACCTAGATGGTGTGATCTATATGGCACAGCCCATAGCTCCCAGGCTACAAGCTTGTGCCGCCTGTCACTGTATAAAACAACACGAGATGAACTCAAGCACGAGAGATGGTGATGCAACCAAGAGACGCGGTGAACGTGAGCTGTGTGCGGCTGCTGCCGACGTAACAGGGCGTGCTGTTTTACAGAAAACTTAAAAAAAAAAAAGAAATAGGAAGAGCACACTATAAAATAACAATAAAAAGTGTAGTACAGTAAATGATAGATAGATCACTAACATAGTTGTTCATTATCATTATCAAGTATTATGCGCTGTCCGTAATTGTAGGTGCTATACTTCACCACGACTGGCCGTGCAGTAGGTTTGTGTACTGCAGCATCACCACGCACATGTGAGAAATATGCTGTGCTGCAACATTACAATGGCTATGCCGTCACCTGGAGATAAGAATTTTCAGCTCCATTATAATCTTATGGGACTTCCATCATACATATGGCCCATCATTGGCCTAAACATTCTGAGGCACATGACTATCTTTAAATAGCCCTTATGTTGTGCCAGGCACCACCTTCAGTGCTTTACTCTTTTAATAGAGTCACTCATTTAATCATCACAATGATGCTGTGTGGTGGGTACCATTATTATCTCCATCTTACATGTGAGGAAATTGAGACCCAGAGAGGTTAAAGGACATGTTCAAGGACACGCAGCTGGTAGATGGTGGTGCCAAGGCTTGCAGCCAGCCAGATGGGGCCTAGAGTATGCTCTGTCCTTGGATTATTGGACAGATGGGGGATGGTTGGGTTGTAACTGGTATTGTAGCATGCCAAAGTGAGCTGCAAGTGCACCATTATTTAAAAAATAAAGGTTTATTGAAAACTGACTAAAAACTCCAGGCTTTATGGTAACGCTTTTAGATGTATTTAATATTCATAACAACCCCAGATCTTTCCGACTACAAAGCTTGTAATTTTGACCACTACCGTACACTATATAGCCTTGGCTCAGAGTTGCTCTACGATGAATTTCTTAGACTTATTATTTCTACTTGGGTTGGCTTAATGTCTGTGTTAGGTGAAGTTTATAGTTAATAACAGGTATGCAATATGGACAAGTCTGAACCAAACACAAATAAATAATTTCATTTGCTTTGAGCACTTAGAAAGTACGTAGCTGGAAGGGATCTTAGAGATCATCTATCAGAAAAAAGTCTCTCTTGTTGAACTGGTATGCATTCTTTTCCCAGTTATTTCAGATTAAAGAATCCGCCATATTTCCTTCTGTTTGCCAAAGTTACCAGAAAGCTCATAGTCATTTTGAATGCTCACTTAAAGTAAGTGCATTAACTTGGGTTTTTGGTACGTTGATTTTTCTCCTTTCATCTACTTTCTGCTTCTGTCTTAATGGTGTTATTATATCTATATCTCATTATATGTAACCCTGGGTTCAGTACATTTTCAGGCGGAGAAGATACATGTTACTGTTCTTGTGGCCCAGGTGGGGAAGAACGCTCCTTGCTTGCGAAGGTGAAGGGGGTTGCCTGTGATAGTGTGGGACAGAGCCTGCTGTGGCACTCCAAGGCCCTCTTTCTTGCTCAGCTGCTCTCATTCCAATACTGCTTCTGATTTCCATGAGCCATTAAAACTTAATCTGACCCAAAAACAATTACGAGAAAATAATTTACTGTTGTAAACCAACTAGGGAAAAATGGACCCTGCTGGAATCATGTGTATAACCCNAGGAGCTCTTTGGTGTCTCAGACTGGGCAAGGTGGTGGCTGTCCTGCCCTGGGCTGGCAGCGCCCAACTTCAGTGTCTAGGTACCCAGTATGTCGCCACACAGAGGTTGCAATCCCTTGGGGTCACGCATTTCTCATGGGTTGGGGCTGTGGGCCCAAAGAAAAGGGAGGTTCACTTCTCTGCTCTCCTGGGGTGCTGTGTTTTTATTTTGCACTGGGTTCTGTAGCTGGCCCTGCACGCCGGGAACCTGGGGCAGCAAAGAAACAGAGGAGAGGAGGCAGGGCAGCTGAGAAACTCTATTTACTATTTTCATCAGTGGTTGGCCCTGGTATCAGGCGATTGATGAAGCTTTCCTTTAGGAAACTTGACTGATGCTGACCAGATTTCTTGTCTTGATTCATATCATTTTCTGCCCTGGAATGTGTTCTCCTAGCCTCTCTGATTTCCCAACTTCTCCTTGTTTTTTAAGTCTTAAATCAATACTCATGTTTCCCACAAGACTGGCGGCCCACTCCACTCCACATTGCTGATTATCCACACTGAACTCAGGGCTCTGTCTTTCCTACTATTTGAGACTCAAACATAGATTTCTTATTGTATCTCCAGTGTTCATTGGTTGGCATTGTTATTGAACTTTTCATGTGTTTAAGTTTTGTTTACATTACTCTGTTCTTGGCTCAGCCTCCTAGGTATGCATGCAGAAATATTTGTTGATTGAATTTTACATTGGGTGTGTTTTTGGAAAATAAGGGAAGGATTAAGGCCGTACTTCCCGTAGAAGTTACTGACTGGTTAAAATCAAACTTCCAATTTAAGTGATTTTGGGAAGAAGTAATGATAAATTAGAAACTGACAACTAAAAAAAGAATATTTCAGGGAGAAGATGGCAGTTTCTACTGCAGTGGGTTTGGTTTGAACCCTGTTTTTAGCAATCATGAGGTTATCATAGCTCTGAATGATTAAACCTAATTCTCACTGTGAACATGAGNCTAGTCTTCTGTTGGATTGTAAATAGGCACAAGCCCTTGGAGGGCATTTTAGTAATGTTTATTAGTACTTTATTTTATTTTACTTTTTATTATTATTTTTTTATAAAGGCTTTCCCCCCACCCCCAAAGATTTTATTGGGGAATTGGGGAAGGGGAACAGCCAAGTTGTCCTTCAGTCTTAGTTGTGGAGGGCGCAGCTAGCTGAGCTCCAAGTCTAGTCGCCATCCTGCCACCCAACAGCAGCTGAGGGAAGCTCAGTCCAAGATGCCATGTTCAATCTTAGTTGCGGGTGGGCATAGCCCACCATCCCATGTGGGAGTCGAACCAGAAACCTTGTTATTAGGAGCATGTGCTCTCACCAGCTGAGCCATTCTGCCGACTGTCGGCAGCTCAGCAGCAGCTCAGCTCAGATGCAGCTCACTGGCTCATGTGGGAATCGAACCGGTGACCCCATTGCTCAGATCTCACGCCCTTAACCAACTGAGCCACTCAGTCAGCCCCTATTAGTATTTTAAAGAAAATTCTTACATTCTTTGGCTAGGCAATTTTACTTCTAGGAATGCATTCAAATGAAACATCAAGGATGTAAGCCATATTTATTTACGAGGATGATCATTGAAGCAATACTTATACTAGCCAGAAATAAGAAACAATGAAAATATCTAACAATAAGGGCTTGTTTGGTAAAAAAATGAAGTGATGTACATATACAGATTAAGCAGCATTAAAAGTAACATTGAAGATTATTCAATGATGAAAACATGTCAACAGTATATTTTAAGTGGAAAAAAAGTTTACAAAACTCTGTGTAGTTGGTTTTTGTAGAATCTGCCCCTTGCCCACTGGGCTTTCCAGGCTCCCTCAGCAGCATAAGCCACAGGATGGAGGTGTTCCTGCTTCCGGCATCCAGCCACCGCCCCCATCACAGACAGCAGGAGGGCACAGTTCCTGTGGCTCCCACACGACTGATTTCAGTAAATGTTCCCGACCATAGTGTAATAGCAAATGAATGCTCAGGCTGTTTTAACAGGAAACAAAACAGTTTTGTTTTTCTGTTCATTCTCTGGTGCACCAGAAGGATGGAACACAAATATTTCTCTATACCTCCTAGGAGATTTAAAAAATTAATTTTTAACAAGGCATTTTGTTTTGTTTTGTTTTCTATTGGGTAGCTAATGGTTAAGAATCTGGATTCAATAGGCTGTTAATATCTACTGTGGAAAGAACAAGACTGAGAAAAAGGGTTGGGGAAAGAAGCAGTTTATTTTGGAGAAACAGAAGTAGAATTACCCTGGAATAAAAACAGGGAGAGATCTCTGAGTTCCTGACAGCACCCTCACGATGGCGAGACCCCAGAAAAGCATGATGTTGGGGTGTGACAGGACAAGTATCCTGAGCCTTGTTAAAAGATGACTGTGTCCCAAATGTGACGCTAAAGAGCAGAGGGGCCATATGTAGAGGGAAAACAGATGTCTTAGTGAAAACTTGTGTGGAACAGAGGACCCCTCTGAGTCCTCCCCCGACCCGCCTCGGAATTGCATAGACTTGCTTTCAATTTCAGGGTTTGCAATTGTCAGAAGACTATTGAAATCACAGCTGAGGGACACAACAGACCAGGCTCCTGTTTCAAATCCTCTTTCAGAGTCCAGAGTGCTAACCATTACACAATGGAACCTCAAATCCTCTTTCAGATCGTTCAAATAGCACAGTTTATAAATGTTCTCCATTCTGTACCCTATTTCCTACATAATAAAAAAAAAGTAAGCTTCTCTAGCCTGGATGTCCATTCAAATATAGGTAGTTTATATTTGAGATGGGTGAACACGGTATCTTGTAGTAGAATAATGTAACAAGGGGAAAATACAGTAGAAAAAATAAAAACAAAACCCGTCACTTGTGATGGAGACCAGCACATGAAGTTTTATCTCACTTGGGACGTTCTTTCAGTTGATGAGTCAGCTCACCAAGACTGTTTACATCACTAGTTGTAAATATCCAAGTTTCTTTTCAACAAAGACTAAGTCCTTGTACATCCCAACATCTGAATAAAGTACTTTTAGGCCCTGGTGATTTGCTTTCACATTTCCCTCATATTAAAGCTGGTGCTCACCACGGGATGATGGACATGAGAAGACAGCAGAGCACAAGCTCCAGCTTGCCAGGCCTTCGTGTTCCCAGGAGACCTCTGCTGTAGCTGATCCTGCCTATTTAGGGATGAAGAGACTGTCAGGACCTACGAGAAGTCCCTCTTCCATTCACACCAGGAAGTCCCATGCCTGTCTGCCCAACAGGGTCAAGTGACTGATAACAACTGTGGCCCTGACTGAGGGTCAGCTCCAACATGAGGAGAAACAGCGGTCAACCCCCCCAAGTCCTGTTTTCCCAGTGGACCTAAGATTTAGATCGAATTTTTGATCCTAAAGGAATTCCAGTGTTTCACCATTAAAATGAGGTTTCCATTGGTTTTGTTTTGGATTCTCTTCAGCAGCATAAGGAAGTATTTTGTTCCAAGCTTTCTGAGAGATTTTTTATTTTTATTTTATTTTTAAATAATTTTTTATTTTTAAAATTACAGTTGACATACAACATTTTATTAGTTTCAGGAGTACCACCTAGTCATTAGACATTTATATAACTTATGAAGTTATATACCCTAATAAATCTAGTACCCCCTTGACACCACACGAAGTTGTTACAATATTATTGACTATATTCCTTGTGCTGTACTTATATCCCTGTGACTATTCTATAACTAACTACTAATTTGTACTTCTTACTTTCTTCACCTTTCCACCCATTCCCCCAACACCCCTCCCATCTGGCAACTATCAGAATGTTCTCTGTATCTATGAGTTTGTTTATTTTGTGTTTTAGATTCCACATGCAAGTGAAATCATATGGTGTTTGTCTCTCTGTCTGACGTATTTCACTCAGCATAATACCTTGTCACATCCATGTCACAAATGTAAGGTTTCATTCATTTTCATTGCTGGGTCAGTATTCTATTGTATATATGTACCACTTCTTTATCTATTCATCTATTGATGGACACTTAGGTTGCTTCTATATCTTGGCTATTGTAAATAATGCTGCAATGAACATATAGACACATATGTCTTTTCGAGTTAGTGTTTTGGATTTCTTTGGATAAATACACAGAAGAGGAATTGCTGGGTCTTTCTTTGTCTCTTGCTTTGGCCTTCGTTTTAAAGTCTGTTTTGTCTGGTACAAGTATTGCTACTCCAGTTTTTTTTTTTTGTTTCCATTTTCATAAAATATCTTTTTCTATCCCTTTACTTTCAGTCTGTGTGTGTCTTTCAATATGAATTAAGTCTCTTGTAGGCAGCATATGTAAGGGACTTATTTTCTTATCCATTCAGCCACCCTATGTCTTTTGATTGGAGCATTTAGTCCAGTTATTGGGTTGTCAGAAAAGTCATGATGCACGTTTGCAACAGATGACACTAGTTCATTTTTGGAAGTACTAGGGTCATTCACATCTATGTTATTGCTATGTCATTTGACAGTTGACAGTTCTAGCTTCATTCTAAAAAAAAAATTGAGCGATTTGGTTGAGTTTTGGAGATTTTACAACAAGTTGAAAATGGAAGACCAAACTGTGCATTTTTGCCATATTTTACTGTTTTACTTCCATAAAGGAAAGAACGCGCGTCAAGCTTGTGAAAAGTTGCATAAAGTTGGGCCGGCCGAGTGGCGCATTGGTTAAGAGCTGGCTTGGGATGCCAGAGGGCCCCAGTTTGGATCCCACATATGAGGGCCAGTGACACTGCCCTCTACAGCTAAGATGCTGAACAACAGCTCAACTTGGAGCTGGACTGCTGTGAATCACCACCGGCGACGGATGGGTTGCCATGGGCTACCGTGTGTAGCCAGCAGCCAGCGTGAGCGGCCAGTGTGAGTGGCTGTCCAGAAGCCGGCGATTGATCTGCCTCACCAGGAAGAGCACAATGATGGTGCCTACTTGGGCCAGTGAAGCAACGTCCTCCACAACTAGACTGAGGAACAAAAGGGTAGCAACTTATCTGTTCCCCTTCCCCCAATTCCCCAATAAAAATCTTTAAAAAAAAGTTGCATAAAGTTTACAGTGACAATGCTCTACAAGAATGTCAGTGCCAATGATGGTTCATGAAATTCTGTGCTGGTGATTTTGATCTCAATGATGTTCCTCGGTCAGGGAGGCCCACCGAGGTTGATGACGACATAAAGGCATTGATCGAGTCAAACCCACGTTACATGACACGAGAGATTGCAGAAACATTGAACATCCATCATTCAAGCATTCACGACCACCTGAAGAAGTTGGGATACGTAAGCAAGCTCGATATTTGGGTTCTGCATGAACTCAACGAAGTTTATTTGACGTTGCATATAAACATTGCAATATGCTCATTAAACGTGAGGAAAACGATCGTTTTTTGAAGTGACTGATAACTGGTGATGAGAAATGGATTGTTTACAACAATGTGGTGTGCAAACGGTCTTGGTCCTGACGTGATGATTTGCCTCAAATGACATCAAAAGTAGACATTCATCAGAGGAAGGTTATGCTCTCAGTGTGGTGGGATTTTAAAGGTGTTGTGTTTTTAGAGTTCAAGGAACCAAACAATCAATTCGAATGTGTGCTGTTGGCAATTGGACAGTTTGAATGAATCCACCATCCAGAAACGCCCAGAGCTTGTTAATTGTAAAGGAGTTGTGTTCCATTGCGACAATGTGAAACCACACACAAATTTGATCACCTGTCAAAAATTATTTGGGGGGGTTTGTCACTTTAAAGTGTAAAAAGTATAACTATTGCACTGTGTTGTACACCTGAAACTAATTTTAAAAAAGAAAGGAAAAAAATGTTGTTTAAAGTCCCAAAGTTAGTATTCTATTATCAATCATTTTTTAATTTAAAAAGATTATAATGGCACTATATTTTTATTTTGCATTTACATTTGTGATACCCGTAATGCCCAAGCAATTTACTATTTCATTCACTAAAAATTTCCCCATTAAGAAACTGCTTAATAGACTCTGAATGCAACTAGAAAAGCTAAAAAAAAAAAAAGAAAAAAGAAAAACAACTATCTTTCTAATTAGATTAAATCTATCACTTTAAATATGATGTTCAATAGATACTAAGTCCATTTATAATCAGGAGACCACCTTCCTTATAGGACCTTCTGCCATGTTCTTGTGCCTACATTTTAAAAATTATTTCTTTGTTTTTTACAGATTTCATGATTTTATTTATTTATTTATTTATTTATTTATTTTAAAAAGATTTTTATTGGGGAATTGGAACAGTGCTGGGGAATTGTGGGAAGGGGAACAGACAAGTTGTTGTCATTTTGTTCCTCAGTCTAGTTGTGGAGAACGTTGCTTCACTGGCCCAAGTTGGCACCATCATTGTGCTCTTCCCGGGTGAGGCAGACCAGTCGCCGGCTTCTGGATGGCCGCTCACTGCAGCTGCTGGCTGCTCATGCTGGCTGCTGGCCACACACAGTAGCCCACGGCAACCCACTGCAGCAGGGGCTGCAGCCTATGCTGTCGCTGGCGACTCATGGCAGACCACCTCCAGGTTGAGCTGTCGCTCAGCATCCTAGCTATAGAGGGCAGTGTCACTGGCCCTCACATGCGGGATCCAAACTGGGGCCCTCTGGCATCCCAAGCCAGCTCTTAACCAATGTGCCACTCGGCCAGCCCTCATGATTTTATTTATATAAAATATCCAGAAGCAGAAAGCAGACTAGCAGCCTCCAGGGAAAGGGTAAATGGGGAGTTACCGCTCAATAGATATGGAATTTTAATTTGAGGCGATGAAAAGTTTCTATAACAGGTAGTGGTTATGGTTGTACAACATTGTGAATACACTTAATGCTACTGAATTGTACACATTAAATTGGTTATAATGGTGAATATCATGTGTACTTTATCTCAATTAAAAAAATAACTGGTGAAAAAAAATTATTGGAGCTTGGATGGGATGTGTTGCCACACCCACCATACTCGCCTGACCTTGTGCCATCAGACTTCCACTTGTTTCACTCTCTTCAAAACTCCTTGCGTGGTATAACGTTCAATTCAGATGAGGCTGTAAATCAGTACCTTGTTCAGTTTTTCGCAAATAAAGACAGGTCCTTCTATGAACGAGGAATTATAAGGCTCACTGAAAGATGGCAAAAGGTTATCGAACAAAATGGGCAATATATCATTGATTGATCTTTGTTCTTCATATAAATAAATGACCTTTGAAAAATATAGACAAAATACGTCATGGCTTTTCCAACAACCCAATATCATTGTGCTCTTCCCGGGTGAGGCAGTCGCTCACTGGCCATTGGACGGCCACTCACGGCAGCCCAGCTCCAAGTTGAGCTGTTGTTTACCATCTTAGCTGTAGAGGGTGCAGTGTCACTGGCCTATGTGGGATATGAACCAGTGGCCCTGCTGCTCAGAGCTCTTGCTCCCACGCCAACTCTTAACCAATGAGCCACTCGGCCAGCCCCTCCCTCCCAATTTTTAGTGGTCATACATGGGTGTGGGAGTGGCCTGTTCCATGTCTCTACCCCTCCTACCAGTCTCGAGGTGGGTTCTTCTGTATGTCCTTAGTTGTAGAGCTTTGGTTCAGCTAGACTTCAGGAGATTCTCAATGATGATTGTTCTGTAGTTTGGTTGTAATTTTGATATGGTCATGAGAGGAGGCGAGCACAATGTTTACCTACACCACCATCTTGACCAGATCTCCTAAGACTCTCTCATGCTTTTTAATATTGGCAACACATAAAGTTATATCACTAATTGTGCTTGTGATTTTTAAATTTTTCTTTATTTATCATAGTCAATGCTTTTTATTTTATTAATCTTTCCAAAGGATGTACTTTGTTCCTCTCTCGTATGTTTCTTTTTAGTTTCGTAACTATTTCTTCTTATCTTTGTTGTTTTCTTCTTTATACTGAATTTGAATTTATTTCACAGTTCTTTTGCTATCTTGTGGAGATGTATGCTTACATCATTAGTTTTTGGCATTTCTTAAACCTAATCTAAAGGTTTAAGGCCATGAATTTCCATCTAAGTTCTGCTTTAGCTGCACCCTGAAAGTTCTGATATGTAGTATTTTCATTATTATTCAGTTAAAATGTTTCCAATTCTCATTTTTTATCTGTAAATTATTTAGAACTATTTCTTACTTTTAAATATATGGCAATTTTAGTGATCTCTCTCTCTCTCTCTCTCTCTCTCTCTCTCTCTTTTTTAAATATTTTATTGAGGAATTGGGGGAAGGGAACAGCATTGGGGAATTGGGGAAGGGGAACAGACAAGTTGCTGTCCTTTTGTTCTTCAGTCTATTTGTGGAGGATGTCGCTTCACTGGCCCATGTTATTATTGCGCTCTTCCCAGCTGAAGCAGTCGCTTGCTGGCCATTGGACGGCTGCTCAGAGCGGCTCACAGCAGCTCACGCTGGCTGCCGGCCACTTATAGTAGCTTACGGCAGCCCACTGCAGCAGGGGCTGCAGCCTACGCCGTCTCTGGAGATTCATGGCAGCCCAGCTCCAGGTCGAGCTGTTGTTCACCATCTTAGCTGTAGAGGGCGCAGCATCACTGGCCCTCATGTGGGATCCGAACCGGGGCCCTGCTGCTCAGAGCTGGCGTCCCAAGCCAACTCTTAACCAGCACGCCACTCGGCCGGCCCTTAGTGTTCTCTTTGTTATTGATTTTTATTGCTAGCATTGTTATAAAATGTGTTCTTATGATATCAATTTTTTAAATGTGTTGAAATTGTCTTTATGGCACAGTACATAGTCAGATTTTATAAATACACTGAGTAGCTATTGGGTGTAATATTCTATCTGCCATTAGGTGAACATTTTTTATTTTTCAAATATTCTACTGATTTTTTAAATTTTGGGGCTCACAATTTCTGAGAGTGTTGTATGAAAATCTATTGCAGGGGTGGTAGATTTATCTATTTTTATATGTCCTGTTTATTTTTGATTTATGTAATTTGAGGCAGTTTTACAAGGTGCATAATAGTTTAGAATTATTTTAATTTACCAGCAAATTAAACTTTTATATATGTAGTCTTTACTTCTAGCAACCCCTTTTGCTTTAAAGTACATTTTTTTCCTGAAGTTACTATAATGACAATAGTTTTCTTTGGAAAACTATTCCAAAGAAATAGTTCACCTGTATAGAGATTTTTACCCTTTTCCTTTTAATGTTTTTATATCCATATGTTTTTTATGTGTTTCTTTAAAAAATGTCTGTTAAATACTGTAAGTTATTGTTTTTAAAGTAGATCATTTAGTGGTGTCTAGTCTACTCACAAAATTGTGGAATCATCACCACTACTTAATTCCAGAACATTTCACCCAAAAAAGAAACTTCATACCCATTAGCAGTCACTTCTATCTGCATTCTTTCTAGCCCTTGGCAACCACTAATATAATTTTTGTCTATGGAATTGCTATTTTTGATTATATAATAATAGAATCATTAAAAATGATTATTTTTAATGATTTAAAAATCATTGAAACTCTGATAATTACTGTCTTATAACTGGAGAATTTAATCTGTTTACACTTATTGTAATTACTGAAATGTTTGTGTGTAGAGCTCCCACAATATTATATTATTTTGCGATTTCTACTTGTTCTACCATTTCCATACTCTTTCTTTCTCCTTTCTTATTTTCTTTTGGATTGATTAGTTAGTTTTTCTCATTTTTTTCTGTAGTTGAAAATTGTGCATTCTACTTCTATTCTTTTCATGGCTACTATAGAAATTGCATATGCATATGCATACTTTATCAAAATATAAAGTTAATTAATACTGGATCATCTTTCCAAATAACATGAAATCCTTAAAATGCTTCAGTTTCAGTTACCCCCTTTTTAACATTGTGTTATTGTTATTTTGTATTTTAATTCTATGTTTAAATTTCTCTCCAAGAACATTATTATTATCTCATTCTTCCCCTTCTTATTTTATATATCGTTTTTCTAGATTTACCCACGTATTTCCCCTTTTCTTGTTTTTAATTTCTCTTGTATCTCATTCTTTCCATCTGGGATAATATCCTTTTCTCCTGAAATAATGCTTAAAGATTTCCTTTAGTGAGAGTCTGCTGCTAGTTTCAGTTTTTGTTTTTCTTAAAAGATCATTATTTTATCCTGTACCTTGATAGGCGCGTTTGATGGATACAATCTTCTTTCCTTATGCCATTACTTATTTGTCTGTTAAAGTGGTCTATAGCAGATGAATATTTACAATCCACCCACCAGTGTGGCTGACCTCATCTGGAGGCAAGCTGCAGGTTTACCTAGATGCAACAACCCTTTCCATTGCAAAGAACAAAACAAAACAAAACAGAACAAAAACAAACAAACAAAAACCCCCCTTGACCAAGTGTCACAGAGTTAGAAATGCCCATCTCTTGATTAAAACATGACTCCAAACATCTTCTATTACAATGCAACTTCTCATCAGTAGGAAGGAATAGTATTAGTCATTATTTAGTCATTATTCACTGTCAGCTTCATATGGTGAGTTAATTCATAGAGTGCTTTCCATTACAAAGCTAGGTAATGATGTCAGCTTGGGGTTGGGTCACAAAGGGATGGACAGGAAAATTAATTTTCTTTTTTTTTTTTAAATTAAAATTTATTGAGGTGACAATGGTTAGTAAAATTACATAGGTTTCACGTGTACAGTTCTGTAATACATCATCTGTATATCACATTGTATGTTCACCACCCAGAGTCAGTTCTCCTTCCATCACCATAGATTTGGCCTCATTTACCTCATCTACTCCCTCCCACTGCCCTTATCCTCTGGTAACCACTAAACTATTGTCTGTGTCTATGAGTTTTTGTTTCTTTCTTTCTTTGTCTTGTTCCTTTGTTGCTTTTGGTTTTACTTATATATCCCACATATCTGTGAAATCATATGGCTCTCAACTTTTTCTGTCTATTTCGCTTAGTTTAATAATGTCAAGATCCATCCCCCATCCCTTTTGTCACAAATGGCATGGTTTCATTTTTTTTTTTAATGGCAGAGTTGTAGTCCATTGTGTATATATACCACATCTTCTTTATCCAATCACCTATGTAAGGATACTTTGGTTGTTTCCATGTCTTAGCCACCGTAAATAAAGCTTAATAACATCAGAGCACATATACCTTTATGGATAAATGTTTTTGGATTTTTTGGCTATATACCTAGGAGAGGGATTGCTGGGTCATATGGTAATTCTATTCTTAATTTTTTGAGGAACCTCCACACTGCCTTCCATAGTGCCTGCACCAATCTGCATTCCCACCAACAGTGTATGAGGGTTCCTTTTTCTCCACAGCCTCTCCAACACTTGTTATTATTTGTCTTGTTGATGATAGCCATTCTGACTGGTGTGAGGTGATATCTTATTGTGGTTTTTACTTGCATTTCTCTGATGATTAGTGATGTTGAGCATCTTTTCATATGTCCATTGGCCATCTGTATGTCTAATTCAGGTCCTCTACCCATTTTTCAATTGGGTTGTTTGTTTTTTTGTTGTTGAGTTCTTTATATCTTATGGATATCAGCCCCTTATCAGAGGTGTTGTTTGCAAATATCTTCTCCCATTTGGTTGGTTGCCTCTTCATTTTGTTGCTGGTTGAAAATTAATTTCTGATAGAAGGAAGAGAGGAGTTCAGCTTCTGAGCAAGGAGCATGGCCCAAGGAACTCTGTCCAGGCTGAGGAAACAAGGGAGGACAATCTAGACAAGAGCTGCTAGCAGGAGAGTGCTAGTTCTTGATGGTGGTAGGCTGGTAGCATGCTGACCATGTGTTTCAGCGTTCTTGTCAACTCCCAACTCTGAACTTTTCAGCCCATGCCTCCTTGCTTCTTCCTCAGCTGTGGCTTTGTGAAAATAAAGTATCAAATGAGAACTTTCTCCACTAAACTGAATCCCTGCACTCCCACCTTCCTCAGAACTTTGCTTCACAAACTGCCGCTTCTTCTTCTTCTTACCACTTCTCCTTGGTATTTTACTTATAAGCGTGCTTGAGTCTCTTCCACTAAAAACCCATATCAATACCTTGTTACTGTTACATGTGTAATACAGTATTTACTGTAGAAAGTTTGGAAAATACAGAAAATTACAAAGGAGAAAAATAAAACTCACATATGAACTTACCACTAGAAGATAATTACCTTATGCAGATCTATTTTCTAATTTACTTTGTCCTTCCATTAAAATACCTTTCTTTCCCTGTTGCTATATTTCTTCTGTCTTGTTGCTGTGTTTTCTTGTCTTCCTTTCCCTCATAAACATCTATACCTCCTGTCTACACTTCTGCCCTCCCATTCAGTCCTCAAACTCTTAAAGACTATATTCTACACCCCGAAGCCCTCCACTCTCCACCCCCCACAGCTGGCACATGCTGTCAAAGACCTTGGCAGTGGCAAATCTGACAGACCTTTCTCTTTCTTCATTTTATTGAACTTCAAGTGACAGTTGCAAATACTTGTTACTGCCTCCTGGAAACTCTCTCCTTTTTTAATTAAATGTCACTCTGCTTTTGTTTTTTTTCTTTCCTGTTTAGAATACGTTTCCAGCTTCTTGGGATAGTCTTACCTATGAATAGTCTTCATGAATTTATCCTTTGTCTTTTCTCATTCTCTAGTGTCTGGGCACTCACATCTCTATCAGTGATTCTACCTCAAGTTTGTGCTTTTCTCATGAGCTCCAAACCCACATATCTGGATATCTTACTGGCACCTCAAACTCAAAACGATGGAGGCAGAACTGTCACTGTATTTGGGAGGGTTTTATGGGCCAACCTGAAAATGTCGTACATCATTCTGCCCACATCCTTTACCTAGAACTCAGTCACGTGGGTGCTCCTAGCAGCAAGGGCCACTGGGAAATGGAGTAGCTGGGTGCCCAGGAGCAAAAGGGACAGAGCTGGGAGAACCAGCAGCCAGTCTGTATCACAGTTGCCTATGAGGAATATTACATAGCAAAACTCACCAAAGGAGTGACTTCTGCAGAGTCTACTGGTAAACACTCGAGATGGCAAAACCGGAGGACCCGGGAAATAGTCTTTCAGGGAAGTCTGAAACTGAAACCACTGTGGAGGTTTTGCACAGAGAAGTCAGAAGACAAGGGCAGATATTAAAAACAGCACATCAAACATGATTTGCTTCTCCATGAAGCCGTCCAAGATGAGCTCAGTGAAAGAGCATGAGGTCAGCGAGGGACGTCTCCAAGCCATCAGATGGGGCTTTTCTCTCAGCATGGAGACTTGCAGCACCTTTCCAGGAGGAGACCCAGGACAGCTGAGGCAATGCTTTGGGCATGCTTTCATTTATCACTATCCTTTTTTTCCAGTTCAGTTGCAAGTTTAAAAACATTTAATGCTTCTAGCTTTCTGGTCATTTTCGAAGATAGCTGAAGTATTTCAGTTTTTTTTTTCCCCTCTTGATCCCTCTCCTTAACTCTTTCAATCTTTGTATTTTTCTGTCTCTTATTGCCAAGTATCTTCTAGAAAGCACGGCCTCAGAAGAGAAGGAGGCTCTGAGAAAACATGGCCTGGGTCCCCTTTGCTGGTGCCATGACCCACTTGGTGTCTGGGAGGCATAAGGCATCAAGCCCATCAGACCAAAGAATGGGTTCAACAGATATAAGAAAAATTCTTATAGCATCAGTGAATATTTCCTTACCTGAAAAACATGGTTGAGATGAAAATGAGTCATTCTTACCCACCATCTTTCCACTTATAAAGATGTTTAAGGAAAGATGTCTTTGATCTACCTGGCAGGCAGATTTCTACAAATACTAAATAATAACCTTTAAAAGTCTACATTTATTTGTTCTTAGTCAAGTCTTTTTCCCCTGCCTTTTCATTCTCACTACCACCATCTCTTAACTGTTCTGCCTGCTTTTTTGTTTCTTGGGAGGGACCAAGAGTTGTAATTAAGAGCTTCGTCCCTCAAGCCAGGCCACCAGCTCTGCCACTTACTAGCTACGTGACCATGACGACTTCTCTAACATCTCTTTGCCCATTTTTCTCATCTGTAAAATGAAGGAAATGATAGGACCTGTCTAACGGGTAGTTATGAGGATTAAATGAGTTAATTCCTTTTTTTATAGTGGTATAATTGACATAAAACTTTATATTAGTTTCAGGTGTACAACATAACGATTCTATATTTGTATGTATTGGAAATGACCACCATAATAAGTCTAGTTAACATCCATCACCATATAGTTACAAATTTTTTTGTGTGTGATGAGAACTTTTAAGATTCATTCTCTTAGCAACTTTCAAATATGCAGTACAGTAAACTATAGTCACCATGCTGTACATTACATCCCCAGGACTATTTATTTTATAACTGGAAGTTTGCACCTTTTGACCTCCTTCACTGGTTTTTGCACCCCCCTCCCCAACTCTGTCAACCACCAATCTGTTCCTGTTCTCTGTATCACTTAGCTTGTTTTTTTTTAATGAGTTAATTTTTGTAAAGATCTTAATACATGTGTTTAGCTTTTATTAATATTATCCTTATTTTAATCCATTCAGTAAGCGAGGGTCAGAGTGTTGAAACTATCAATTTTTTTTTTTTAGGAGCCATCCTGCCACCTGTTGGCAGCTCAGCAGCAGCTCAGCTCGGGCTGGGACTCGAACTGCTGTTGCTCAGAGCTCACACTCTTGAGCAAGCTCTTAACCAACTGAGCCACTCAGCTGGCCCTAAAGCTATCACTTTTCTTGCTAACAATCTTTGGTGACTGCATTGTCAAACAAATGAACTATAAATGTCATTCAGGGCCCTTCGTGATCTGGCCAGGATGCTTCCTTTCAGCATATTCTCTTATTTATTAGACTCACACATGAGCTTATTCTTTGGACACGCCTCTTTCCTGACTCTGCATCTTGGCATGTGGCATTCTCTTTACCTGGCATTTTAGCTTTCGAGATAGAAGTTTCACTTCTGGCATGCTGTTTTCATCTTGTTCTGAGCAGCTTATGACCGAATTAATGGTTGTTTACCTGAGGCTTCTTCCCAGCTCCCTGCACACCTGTGTGAGTACCTGGGGAGAGGGCAGCTGTTCACAAATGAGTTGATGGTCAAAGGGAGAAGAGCAGGAAGGTGTTTGTTCCAGTTTGGGCATTCAGATGTGCTCAAGGCTAATCTTTATACTTCTGTGTAATGCAATCCCCTCATCTACAAAGTGAGCAAACAAGACATTCTCGGCCCCCTTTCGTAGAGTTATTAAGAGGTTTAAATGGTGTCAACAACATGAACGTTTTGTGGGAGGAATAAGTTTTGCAAATATACAAAAGATCATCATTATTATAACAGACAGGATTGAATAGAAAGAATGTGCCCAAGACTTTGATTCATTCCCGTAATCAATGCAGCTTGAATGTCTACTATGCATGATGCATAGTAGATTTTTAATTTTTAACAACCTCTCAGTTGTAAAGGCTGAGCCAAGGCTCAGAGAGGTGTAGGAACTTGCCCAAGTTCCATGGTTGGTTGGCAGTAGATAAACTAAGGCTGTGACTGGAATCCAGATCCATCAGGTTCTGGAACCTGGGTTCTTCACAGTGACCTCTGGCTTCTAGACCCCATAAGTGATGCCAGTAATGTGGGCGCCAAGAATTTGGAGCAGTATCTCCAGGGCACCAGCTCTCAGCCATGGGCAACATCTGACTCATCTGGGGAATCGTCTCCAGTAGACAGTTGCCGAAATGCAGCCCCAGGGATTGGATCCATTAGGTCTTGGGAAGGGCCTAGGACTCTGCATTTTGAACCCCCCCCCCGAAAATGCAACTGTTTATCCCTGTTAAAAAAACCCTGCACTTACATATGAGTTAGTTGACCGCAGCAATGTGCCAGTCTTTGCGCTACGCCCTGGGGTAGAGACATGAATAAATCTAACTCTTTGTCCTTAGGGATCTTGTATTTAGAAGAGAATTGATTACATGGAATTTACAACACAAACAAGTGCCAATCACACTTATGCACAGTGCTGTGGGATTTTGGAGACGTGAACGCCACACTTTGTCTAAAAGTCCAGGAAGGCTCCTCAAAGAAGATTAACACTTAAATAGAGGCTTGAAGATGAGCAAGCATTTATCCGTTGAAATAAGTGGCACAGATGGCATTTATTAAACATGCAACAGTGTAGTTCAGAATTTGCTATTGGGAAGATCACTCTGGTGATTTGAAGAAGGATGGGTTGGAGAAGGAAAACTAGACCTATAGTAATTCAACTTTCTGGTTCCAAATGCCCTTCGCCTCCAGTCCTGGTCAGCTCTGTCATTCACACTTGGATCCATGATCGTTAGGATCTACACTGTGTATGAACTTGGGCCTCTCCTTCCTGAACATTTTCTCTACGTCCACCCTCCCCTTCCTTACTCCACGGGAACTGCTCTTTATATTCACCATCCTCACCATTTCTCCCTGGTCCTCAGACCACCCAGTCTTTACAGCTCACAGTTCCCTCTCTGACCTCCTTTGCCCCACCACACAGCCTGGAGCCCTTTGATAGTCATTCCAACGACACATTGGCTAATGTGTCCCCTTTGCCTAAGAACAGAGAACTGTTTATTTTGAATACATAAGTGAGTCATTTTAATAACATTATTTTTGGGAACCCCAAATGTTTTATGCAAGAAACATGGTCTAAGGAAGATAAAACGTTAAAATTAAATGAACAATATTCTGTCAATGCTGACACATTTCAAACTATAGAGCCTGGGTGTATGTGCTTGTACTGGGCTGTGTAAGAGGTGTGCTTTGCTGCAATGCAAAGTCTGAACTATTCAGGGGGAGCTTGTCCCATGCTGTACTTTATGGAGATGCTGTTTACAGGCTTGTGTTTATATTTTCTTCAGAACTATGCAGTTTTCTCTTGTTTGTGTTGAACAACTTATGAATTAGGAACTTGGGACTGAAGTATTACTGCACGATTGACAAAATAATATACAGAGGGTGCCAAAAAAATGTATACACATTTTAAGAAAGGAAAAAAGCTGTATTAAAATTGTAATACTCAATTCATAATGATAACAAAAGATGAATACAAGTCACATTTGACTTCTGCAATTACAAGAGGTGCTCAAAGTGGTTCCCATCAGTGTAATTTGAATACAGTTTTTTCCTTTCTTAGAATGTGTATACATTTTTTGGGCACCCTCTGTTTTTCTCTAAAGAGTCTTTGAATAGCAGATAGATAGAATTTCTCCTATTCTATTCCATAATCTTGGTGGTCCAGGGCCAAATTAAATTAGGTATGTCAGTGCCAAGATCCTAAAACAGATTCTGAAGGCATTCCAGCCAAATTTCCCCCCCCAATAATTTCATTTGTTTGCTAATGATGCTGTGCTGATTTTTAATGCCGATACCACTAAAACTAACAGTCCTATCGAATGGACCTCGTGACCCATAAACTGAGGTGCTCACTGCCACCTGCTTTGTTCTCCCACCGTCCATGCTCCTGGCTCTCTTGCCCCTGGTCCTTCTGCCTTGTCCCAGATGGTTGAGCTTCTTGGGGAAAGCCCCCAACTGGGGCTTCTGACTTCCAGCTGCTGTTACTCTGCGCTCCTTTTGACCCAGAGGTATATTTCTCAGTGTGCTTATTCTACATCTTTTCTGACCTGTCCAGTTCCCCATCTGCATCTCTACTTGCTCATTCTTGGCACATGACCGTGTCCCCCGCTTTCCAGAGGAAATTTCTGTGGGCATCTGAACCCCCTTCCTCCTCTCCATCTCCACCTTTCGACGGATCCTTACTTTGGTGTGCTTCCCATGTATCTCAAAGAACCGTGCCTCGCCTCCAGGTCAACATTTCCATTTGATCTCTCCTCCCTCCCTTCCCCAGAAGCCCCCTCTGTTATATCATCTACGACTTTCTCTCCAGCAACTCTTACAATGCCCTTCTCCCACCTCCTCCATGCTTCACACATGCTCAGTTCTTCCCAACATTATACCACCTGCTTTCCCCCCCCCCCCCCC
>NW_017731754.1:530639-546011 GCF_001890085.2 Hipposideros armiger | reverse complement strand
CGGCGACTCACGGCAGCCCAGCTCCAGGTTGAGCTGTTGTTCAGCATCTTAGCTGTGGAGGGCAGTGTCACTGGCTCTCATATGTGGGATCCGAACCGGGCCCTCTGGTGTTCCAAGCCAGCTCTTAACCAACGCGCCACTCAGCTGGTCCCACCACGTGCTTTTCTAATAGTGGCCCTGTCACACTGGCCCCTTCTCACTCTTCTCACAAGAAAGGGAAGCTTTCTTGTCAAGCTTCTAGTGTGGATAACTGCCCTTTTCTCACCACTCTGTCTTCATTCTGGGACCCACCAAAGCCATTTACCTATATGTATTTCTTTAGAGTTGGCATGTTCTTTCTTTCATTGCTGTTTATGTTCCTCTTTTCATTAGTCTTTTATGACTTCAGTCTTGTGTGTCTTCTTGAAAATATTCCATCATTAGGTGACAAACTTCTCCAGCTCAGATAGGATAGCTACTACATTCTACTACTTGCAATATCTACAACTGTGAAGTACAGTCTTTACTCAAATGTTAACGTCTCATAAGGTATACTGATCATCCTACTTAGAATTCCAACTTGTACCCCACCTCTAGCATTCCCAATCCCCCTTACCCTTTATTAACTGTAATACATTTAATTGCCAGTAAGATCGCTTTCTAAGCAGGATTTCTCAATAACTTATAAATGTGTAGCTGAGAGATTTGGGAATCACACAATATACGAAAGCACTAAAGTTGTGATTAATACAGAATCCAACCGATTGTGTTGTGCTTTATATATGGGATGATTTGAATACAGTCTGTAAGAGGGAAGCCTGTAGAGCAAGAATTGCTGCAAAGTCTTCCACTATTGGGTGGTAGGGGGAAGACAGAGCCTGCTGGGTGGCCTCGTGCAGCATCTGGTTTGCTGGACTCGTCTGGCCCTATATGGAAAATGGCATGGTTGTTTCAAGCTGACTCTGACCTCGATGTCAGGCCACCAGACAGTACGAGACTGGCTGACAGTTCAGAGAGAACCTCTTGGGGGCAGGTAATAGGGTTATCTTCTGCCTGAGGTCTGGGCCTCAAAACAATCCCAGAGCCCGTCACCTCGGGGGAGCTGACACTCTCAAGAGATGGATTAGAAACTAACTAGGTAGTTAAAAAATTTTTTTCTTTAAAGATTTTTATTGGGGAATTGGGGGATGGGAACAGCGCTGGGGAATTGGGGGGAAGGGGAACAGACAAGTTGCTGTCCTTTTGTTCTTCAGTCTAGTTGTGGAGGACGTTGCTTCACTGGCCCACGTTGGCACCATCATTGTGCTCTTCCCGGGGGGAGGCAGATCAGTCGCTGGCTTCTGGACGGCTGCTCACCGTGGCTGCTGGCTACTCATGCTGGCTGCTGGCTACACACGGTAGCCCATGGCAACCCACTGCAGCAGAGGCTGCAGCCTATGCCGTCGCCCGGCGACTCACAGCAGCCCAGCTCCAGGTTGAGCTGTTGTTCAGCATGTTAGCTGTAGAGGGCAGTGTCACTGGCCCTCTAATGTGGGATCTGAACCACGGCCCTCTGGCGTCCCAAGCCAGCTCTTAACCAACGCGCCACTTGGCCGGCACTAAAATTTTAATTTATGGTGAGAAATAGCACTTCCATTTTCCTCCTATATGAGACCTTGCAGGGGAAGCCAAAGGTAAGCAGAAGGTTGCTGGGGGCGCACAGACTCAGAAGGGGTGCCTTCCTCTGCCCGCCATAGCCGCAGAGCAGAAGAAGCCCTAGACACTGCCTCCAAAGCAAGCCCTTGGCCCTGCCGAGTCCACGCATGGGAAGTAACATCAAAGCTAAGTTCAAACACTTATACACAGGCAGCTTCCATTATAGTACTATTGGGGGGAAGCAGTGAAATCATCCTGAAAAAGACTTTGGATTTATCTTCTGTCTTTTGGTCCCTGTACCAGGAGGTTTGCTATCCTTTCATGCTTAAGTTAGCTTAGTATAAAAAATCAACATGTGCAACGTGAGGACACACTAGTTTGATAAAAAGGATGAATAATAAATAGTATGTCATTGGGTGGTGGGGAGGGGAAGCCAGCCATGGCATTGAACCCCCGGGGGAGCCCAGGTGTGTGGCAGCCAGCCACCTAGGGGCTGAACCACCTCTTAATTTACCACAAGGCCAGAGAGTCAGGTTTCACAGCATTGATAAAATCCTGCTGAAACCCAGCAACTCAGCTAGTGGGAGGATCATCTCAGTAGTGATGTAAATAATGCTTTATTGCAGCAGTGTTCTCATCCCAGTGGGAGCTATCTTGCAGCACGTGGTTCCCAGGGCAGGAGATCAGAGAGTGATCTGATCATTTCAGCAATAAGAAGGATCATTTCCTTGGCCTGTTTTTAATTGGCAGAGCAGAGGTTGACCCACACTGTGTCTATCTGGGATTTCGCAATTTGTGTCACCACGTGAGATCGTCACCCCAGGGACATAATCAGTCCTCCACACGGACGCTGTGGAGCAATGGAGAAATTTGTGTGTGTCTCTGTGTTCAGTTATGTCCAATATTCACCCCAAGAGGACCTCTTGCTGTGTGGTGGTCACACTGAGTGGGCTGTTAAAATCTGAAAATCTCCAGTGGAACAAGGGTATCTCTGTGAGTTTCTACCACTCACTTCGCTTCCTAAAGGATAATGCAAATCAAAATAGTAACTAAAGGCTTATTATGAGAAATTTGCTCAGAATAAAACCACTTTAATCAGCCCTTCTTACATAAAACTACATAGAATATTAGTTCTACTAATGGAACATTTAGTCTGTAGATCATGCAAGTAGAGAAATGTATGAATACTATACTGAATTGATGACAAAGACATTTCTTTTTGCCTCTCACCCTGGGCTGTGCCACTGTTCACTTTTGTCCTGAAGTACTCACAGAAACAGAACAAAGTCTACTCACTGGCCAGTTGTGAGGATTAAATAAGACATGTATATGAAAATGCCTAGCCCGAGCCCTGCGGCAGAAGGTACTTAATAAATGTGTTGAGTTGAAACGACTTTGAAAGTAGAATTTTTATTTTATAAATTGTGGCACTGCTTCTAAGTTCATTTTTCACCCAAGTGTTCAGCAAACTTGCTTTGGGATTCCTTGAGTTTAACTGACTCAGGATCGATGGATACCGCAAATGTGTTTTAGGACAAGAAGCGTCAGGGTGGTTGGTCTGAGACTCCTAGTAAGAAAACCCATTTATCAAATTCATTTCTAGAGCAGAAACCACATTTCTTCAGCTTGGCTGTGAAATGTTCCTCGTGTGAGTTGTGGCGAGGGCCAGGTGCTCAGGCCCCGAGGAAGCTTCTGTACCTGGGAAGACTTATAGTGACCTGGCCCCACCTCTCGAGGATAGCCAAGCTGTCATAGCAGGGAGGCTGTGATTCGTGGGAGGTGAGGGGAGAGCTCTTTGACATGAGTTACTAAGAGCATGTGGATTTCCATAGTAAGTTTTAGATGAGGTTCTATTGAGTAGCTAAAAGGCTTGGAAAAAAGAAAGAAAAAGAACGGATGGATGTTTTACACCAAGCTAATGGAAATACTATGTGAAATGCAACGCCAGTCAGAAGACTGGAAAGTGAATGAGGCTTAATGGGCACTCAGGAGTGTGCTGTTTTCAGTACAATGAAGAAAAACACCGAGTAAACCTTCAAGCTGGCTGTGTGACCATTAAGAAAAGGGGTAAGCTGAGAAGGAGAGCTGCCTTCAGACTGTGAGGGACTCGGAACACACGGGACGTGGGTGAGTGGACACAAATTCTGATCTGTATTCTGCACCAACAGTGGCACCAAATTGGGGAATCACTTACCTTTCTAGGTCTCTGTTGCCTCCTGCATTAGACGGGGACTTGGACTCTACAGTTCCCAGTATTATTCTCTCCTCAGCTGCTGGGAGGCCTCCTGCTGCATTATAACAGTATGCATTTGTTTGCTTATTGTGTACCAGGCACTGTGCTGGGAGAGTTATATCTAGTTTCTCATTTATTCTTTGCAAACAACCCTAAAAGGTAAGTAAAATTAAAAAAAAAAATTAGAGGAGGAAGTTGAATCTTGGAGAAATTAAGTAACTTGCCAGGATACACAAGCAGAAGGTTCCAGAAACAGTGTTATAATAAACCCTGAATTAGTCTCTGAAGAGGATCGAGTGAGTAATTAGGAGAGCTGTGCTTCTGCCTCTGCAGCCTGGTCTCAAATCTATTCTAGCCTGGTGGTGGTGAGCTGCCACTTTCACGGGGGTCCTCTCACAAACACGTGTGTGTTTTCTTCTCTCATGTTCAACGGCCAGGACTTGGGAACTAAGGTGAGGTGAAGAAAGGAGGGCTTCTTTGGACCAATTGGGGAATTCTCTAGGGCCCATTGTCCCCAACTCAGGGAAACACCTCTGGGAATGTCAGTAGCCCCAGCTCTGCAGAAAAGCAACCTTAAAATCATAGAGTTTTAGGATTTTAAAATGAAAAGGGATGTTCGTTTGCAGTCAGCTACTTTAATACATGGGTCCATCTGAAACCAGTAGTCAGCTGCCTGAAGGCAGATTCCGAGACTATAGGAGTTCCGGGTCTCTCTGGGGCTCCCTGGGCCAGGCCGACAGAGAGGCTCCGAGTGCCTGTGCAAGCTCCTTCTGGACCAAGGGCGTCTGCTCCTTCGCATCATCCAGGCCACGTGGAGTCCAGGTGTTGACACCATTGTGAGGTGGGATTGTGCCCATGAAAGCAGAGCTTGGGGCCTCTCAGGGAGCCATCTGGGAAATGCGATTTGGATTCATGTTGAGTATTAAGACCATAGGTAACTAGAAGTCCAGACGCCTCTTTTTCCCCCCGACATAAAAGTATGGGTGTGAAAAAGCCTTCTTGGTGTCTCTGGATCCAATTTCACTGTCTTGACTGGAACGTTTGGGAGATTTAGTCACTTGGAAATATGTTCAAAAGAAGAGTGATAATCATAGCTTATTCTTTATTTTTCAGCATTAGATTATGCTGTTGGTGGATGAGCCAGGTCTTTTTCTTCTCTTTGCTCCTATATTATTTTTTTCTTTATGTTTTTGCATTTGGCATATGCACTTACATTATTTGATAGTGGAGAAAAAGAGAAGGGGAGAAAGCCCAGTCACCTAATCAGGTCCAGTGATGGTGGGGAGAAGGCTGGTGTCAAGTGTTAGGGGTTGTGTTGATGCAGTGAGATGGGAGGGCCACCACTAACAAAGTGCAATGTCCTAGGGAGAGCTTGCTCAGATTAGCCAGGCACAGATAAAGGCAGAGGGAATGGGACCCAGGATGGTGTTCAAGGGGTAAGTGGGGTGAGCCTGGGTGGCAAACCACAGAGGGTGGGGCTCGGGGCAATCAGGAGAGAGCTGGGGTCCTTGAAAGCCGTCAATGTTATAAGGCGAGATGGGGGCATCAAATACCAGCTTTGCATCCTAAATCAGCCCTGCCAATGGTTAGAGCAAGCATTATACATATGGATTTTCCTTTACTTTTCACGAGGGCAAAACGGTGCGATGATGGAAAAAACATTAGCCTGAGTCGTACTAGAGAACGAGGGTCCAGCCCTGATTCTATGAAGCACCGGAATGACCTTGGGTCCACCACGTGACCCCTTCGAGACTCAATTTTTGCTCTCCATTCAATGAGCTGGTGGAACTACACGGGCCTTCCGGTTTCTTTCAGCTCTGAATTAGGATAATGTGACCACTGAACTCCGCAAAATTTATGACTCGGCTGCAGGCCCCGCGTACTTCCGGAGGGCCCGCGGCCCCTGGGGCTCTGCGTGGTTTCTGGGTGTGAGCAGCAGGAGTGAGAGAGCAGCAATCAGGGGGAGAACACTGTAATCCCACAGCACGAGTCATCAGCTCCAAGAGGCGTGCGCGCTGTTTCCGCGTCTTAGCCAAGGCGTGTGACGCAAACCCCTGACTGTCACAAGGCAGGCGGTGAAGTCAGGCAGGGCTGACGTGCAAAGCTGACCTGGGACATTCGCCAGACCAGGCGTTTCTGTGTTTTCAACGCTTAAAAACTTCTGGGTAATGGGTGCATGGTATTCGTTACATTATTCTACTTTTCTCTGTGTTTAAAATACTTCATGATGAAGTGATCTTTATTTACTTGTTTAGGAAGAACGTGAGGAAGAAGCACCCTGGGGCGGTTACATGGCTGATGGTCTTTTGGAGTCCGGCAGGCAGGCTGCACCAGATAAGAGGTTTCGGAGCCTCAGGACTAATGGTAGCGCTGCCCCGTCCACTCCAAATATAGGCCTCCCTAACCTTGATTCTCTCCCTTCTCTCCTCCCGAGTGACGTGGGCAAGCTGTGGCCCAGATGGGGACTCAGGGCTGCCCTGTCCGAGTCTCTTTCCACACTGTGGGTTGGGGCGACTTGGATTTTCCCCGGGACTGCAGAGATATGCTCACTCATAGGCTTCCTAAAGCCCTACAGCTTCTCAGGAGGTGAGGAAATGGAGGCGCTAACACAAATGGGACGAGAGAAAAGGCCGCGGGTCCCTCGTGCCTCCTAAGGAGCTGCAAGTGGTTACTTTTCCAGAACACAAATATTTACAGCAGACACAATAGCGTGATGACAGCAAGCGTTCCAAGCCACATATGGAAATGGCATTCATGTATTTTATGTGTCTTCGTTGAAGGCCTTGGGGGTTACGAGGTGGGGGCTGGGGAGATTACTTTCATACAACAAAGAGGCCCTTTGCTCTCAGTAACATATCTCTGAACATCTTCTCATGGAACTTGGCAACCGTGCTGAAAGCTGAAGATGAAAAATTTATAATGAAAGATAAACCAGTGACTTCAACTGCTAAGAATAACTCCATAGTCACTCCTGCCTGTAGACCTCCCAGTTTTGTGTAAATCAAGTTTTTGACAATTTTTGTCCATTTTTCACATACGTAATAAGAATCTGAGAGATGTTCACCTAGGTTAACCCTCCTCCTTTCATTTCCTTCAAACAAAGAAGGCACATATTGGAAAGCAAATGTTTCTTTTCTTTCTCTTAAGTATTGATATTAGAGAAAGTTGACAGTTCTAGAAACTTACGTATGAATTTAAATGGATGTATCTAAGGCTATGCTGGCAGAATGAATATGAAGTGGGGACTTTATAGTGCCAAACATTATTTTATATATTACACTTATGAAATGTTTTCCAAAATTATCTGTATTATTATTTAAAATACTTTTGGTTGTGTTGTTCCTGCCTAACATTCAGGATAGCTACACTTTGTAGTCTGTGTCTTAAGCTCTATTTTTTACCTTAATGAAACTCGTAAGTCTTTTAAAGTGAAATTAGAATTTAACTGCTTCTTTCTTAGCTTGATTCTCTCTTGGCATGCTCCTCTCTTAAGGAATTTCAGGTAATGCTCCCCTCCCCAAACCAGTTCTCTGTCCTTTCCAAATCAAGCAAACTACTTCCCTCATTGCCTTAATTCCATGGGTCCAGAGTAAAATAAATTGAATTGCATTTTTAGGTGACTAATGAAATAGTAGTAATTTCTAATGTATTTGTCAGAAAAGTACTATTTTACACTGTAGTGGAAAGGTGGGCTTTGAAATCATAGAAACCTGGATCTGAGTGCCAGCTTTAGTATGTGCTGTGACCTCGGAAAAATTTCCTATCCACTCCAAGCCTCCATTTTCTCATCTATAAAATGGGACTGTCAATTCAAACCATTCTCATTAGCTGTGACTAGTAAATGAGAAAATGTACCATGGGCAAAGAATATGTGCGGATAGTAAACGCTCAATAAAAGCGCGATCTTCCCATTTCATTGACACAGTCTACCTGATACAACCACATCTTATAGAGATGTTCCAGTGATGCTTAGAGGAGGAGACGTGGGAGAGGCAGGTAGCGGCCAGATCAGACAGTTGGAGACGTGTAGGAGAAAAGCCAATGGAGGCACGAGGAGCCAGAGCTGAAGAGGAGCCAGGTTCACGTGTACGAGGCGAGATCAAGGCCGAGGAGTTGTCTGGAAAGGGGGAGATGGGGAGCGAGAGGAAGCAGAGGGAGACACGGGAGCAGGTAGATATCATTTCAGCTGCAGGGGCCTGGGAGCCACCTGGCCCCATCCAGTCCCACCCCTGCAGGCACCAGGTCCTGGGTGGGAACTGGAGGAGGCGGGTAAAGAAATGTCATTCAGGCATCCATGGGCCCTGCTCTTGGAGAGACGGGCAAGTGATGGCTTGGGAGGTTTTGAAGGACACAAGGAGTCAGAGCAGACACTGTGTCTAGGAGTAGTGTTTGTTTCATTGGTTAGAGTTTCTTATGGCTGGGTGCTGGGAAGGAGGTCTGGGCGGCGGTGTATTTTCAAGCCGCCTAACCACTCACTACACAGTAGTCTAAAAGTGTTTTGTATGTAGATAATAGAATGGTGGCATCGGACTCTGCAGGGCGTGAGGTTAACTCAAATGTTGGTTGGCTTGTGCTTAAGGGGCTTGATAAAAGTGAAAACTCACACAGAGTGGAGTTTTGGATTTTTTTTTTAAAGAAGAAATTTGGAGCTTTCTTGCAGCTAATAAATGGGTTCGAAGTATTTTGGACAAATATGTGGTTCTGCATAGCCCCAAGCGTGTATTCTGAAGGGCAATGTGAATGCATGTGTAGCAAGAGCATCTGAGGCTGGCTGAAGACTTATTTTTAGTTTTTTCCGTCTCACTAATTTCAGCAAAGGATTTCTGTCTGGGCCTTCTGACTGTTTGGGAATTTAATTATGAAATACTGATTCATTTATTCCCCTTCAGGCGACTTCATTTATGGGGGATGACGATGTTTCAGGTACTGGCATGGGCAGGGGACAATGCCCAGCGAAGTCTCCAGAGAAAGGAGCTGAACTGGTACAGGGGTTGCAGGCCAGGGAAATTGTTTTGAATGCCTGCCTCTCACCTCCACCCCCGCCCCCACCATTGCCCTACTTGGAAAATGGGCAGGGATGGAGGGCAGCTGAGGGCAACTTCAGGAATTTCACCCAGTATGGAAAGAAATGTGGGCCTCTGATAAAAGGAGGGGACTTTCAACCTGGGAGTCAGTTGAGGATTGAATTGAGTCAGTTCTGATGTACATTGTAAAGCAGGCTAGAGATGATTTCTACTCAGGGTTAGACTCTGAACTTGAATTCTCTGTAACTGCTGAAACAGACGGCGTCTCCCTGTGTGGACTCATTAAGGACAATCTGTATCACTACGTTTTCCCTGAAGCCTGCAGGTTGAGTTTGGTTTGGATTAGGTTTGTCTGGGAGCAACAGAGAACCCCCCTCTCCAACAGAAGTTTAATAAGATAGAAATTTCTGTATTCTGTGTAGAAGTCCAGAGGTTGACAGTCGGGCTGGTTTGGTGGCTCCATTGTATCAGCAATCCCGTTACCCTCCATATTGTTGTCTTCCCATGGGTGGCTTTCATTTCCACGGTGACTTCATGGTCTGACGTCACCAGCTGCAGCCACCAACTCTTCATTCCACTGTCAGGAAGGAGGAGGGAGAAAGGCCTTTCCACAGAAGACACTTTCCAGGAGCCACACACATTTCTGTTCATGTTTCATTGACTAAAACTTGGGCACCTTTGGCCACCAGAAAGGCTGAAGAGTGTCTGATCCCAACTAAAAACTGGACATCTTCTCAACAGGAGGTGGCTAATGGCCACTGGGAGGCACCTCCCTTTCTCTGTTGGAATATATGTGTGTGATCACCTTCCAGCTAGTGCTGACATTAGCTCAGGCTCTTAAAATTAATCAGAGAATTTTCTGGGAATGTTATAAATATCTTCTGGGTAGAGGATGGAGGCTCATAATGCAAAAGACACAGCTACTTAGAAAATTGGTGAAATGGAGGTCTGTTTTAGTGCCATGGTAATCTGGTCAAGTTGAAAAATGTGTACCTTTGTCACAAGTATTATTTTACAAAATTACTATTCCCCAAAGGATCTCCCGACTGCACTGATTATTAATGTGTTTATTAAATTTATTCATATCATACTATTTGCAAAGATTTGTGCTAGGCACTATGGAGAATAGAAAACTTCCTTGAAGGAGTTTACAGTAGAGTAGAATAATAAAGATTATTTCATGCAAACTTGAAAAGTGAACAATAGGAGTGTAAGTGGGAATCTAATGATCAAATCATGAATTGATGTTAGAAATGTTATCCTACTTTAATTGGCAAATGCTGGGCACACAAAGATTTCTTAGCTCCGACTGCCCAAGGCCTTGAGTAGGGTTTGGTGGTTGTTTAAATTCCTTCAAAGATGAAGAGAATAACTCTCACTATTTTGAAAAAACAAAAGTTGATTCAGGATCTAGCCTAATAATTGACTTTCCTAATAAATTTCAGGGGTTGAGTTTTCTGCTGAGAGTCTGAGCATCTTTGTGAAATCAGTCCATTTACACGGGAGAGGTCCTGAGTAGTGAGGGAGCAGGGGTCTGGTGCGGGTGAGGGCCTGGCTTCCTGTTTACAAGAAAGTGGGAAGGGCCATGTTTCCATATTCTCAGGGGCAAGAGCAGGTCAAAAGTAGCTGAGAACATATTTGCGTGACCGACAAGAGCAAAGGAGACGGGATGGATGGGTAATTCAAGGGCCAGTGAAGAAACGAGAAACCGTGAAACACAAAAACTGTGGCAGGCGCTGAGAAGGAATTGTGTGACAGTTGCATCTGTACCTGTGGAATTTACCTGAAATCTGTATGGCAGGAGGCTGTGCTCACCCCATGTAATTTATGCTTCCTTTCGCCCATTCATGGGATTTCCTCAAGCAAATCAATACATGAAACTAACTTTTAAACAGTGGCAGCTGTAAGGCTGTGCCCTTTTATGAGGCTAAAGTGGAATCGAAAGACATTTTCAGTCAGGGCCGTGGTTTGTCATTTTCCTTGCTAGTGTCCATGGTTCTGATGTTAGGACGAGCTAGGTGTGGCTGCATGAGTGATGGTAATATTATCTTTTTACTTAGTTCTTATTTCTGAGATTTTCTCAGAAGTAATTTACTTTCTACAAAGTGACATCAGCCTTTTTTTTTTTTTGTCTAAAAGAAACAAGAATGAGTTTGGCAAGGTGATAACAACCTCGTTTTGTAAATAGGGGAATGGAGGCACTGGGCTATTTGCTCAAGTGTGCACACCTGGCACATCTGGATATTGTTGCTGAATTTTCCCATAGAGAAGATTTATCCCTATACCGGACATACCACAGAAAGTTCCATTTTTTTTTAAAGATTTTTATCGGGGAATTGGAGGAAAGGGAACAGACAAGTTGCTGTCCTTTTGTTCTTCAGTCTAGTTGTGGAGGACGTTGCTTCATTGGCCCAAGTTGGCACCATCATTGCGCTCTTTCCGGGTGAGGCAGATCAGTCGCCGGCTTCTGGACGGCCACTCACGGTGGCTGCTGGCCGCTCACGCTGGCTGCTGGCTACACACGGTAGCCCATGGCAACCCACTGCAGCAGGGGCTGCAGCCTACGCCGTCGTTGTCGCCGGCGACTCACGGCAGCCCAGCTCCAGGTTGAGCTGTTGTTCAGCATCTTAGCTGTAGAGGGCAGTGTCACTGGCCCTCAATGTGGGATCTGAACCGGGGCCCTCTGGCATCCCAAGCCAGCTCTTAACCACCGCGCCACTTGGCTGGCCCCCAAGTTCCATTTTTAAAAGAACACAAATTTCTTAGTTATTGCCAAGTAATATGGACCCATTTAAAACATAAAAGTAGTTCCATGGTAAATGGGAAATTGTGTTTTGAGAAGAACTATATTCTGTGCTTCTAGATAGGAGGTGAGAAAACTTAACATTTCCAATTGGGTTTTTGGCTCATTGTCAGTGAAGTAAAGAAGGAACGTTCAGGAGCCATGATAAGATTAGAGTCGCTGGTTCCTAACAATGGGCTCTTTGGACTGCCTCCTACTGCCTGGAAGACGGCAGACAATGATGGCTCTCTGACGACGAAGATGGCACACTTGAGAGAACGCTCTGAAATGAGTGAGCGCTTGGTGCCGCGGAAGTTGTTAGGAGCAAGTTGTGTCACCATCACCTGTACACCTACTTGCAGGGCCCAAGGTAGGGCTATTCCTACAGAGTTGATGTAGGGTTTGGTCCAGGCGTGTTTTGGTCCACGCAGAGACTGGCCTGTTTCTGCTGGGAATCATGGGGGTATCTGCTGCTGGTAAGGCAGGGTAAGTACCGCAGTCGTGACAGGTATTTTGGAGGATCTCTCCTGATACTCGGCTGGACTGGCACAAAACACCACAAACATTCCCCACCATTCCCTTCTTCTGTGTCTCCCTGCGACAGTCATTACTCGTTGCAGGCCCGGCACTACACATCAGTGCCCTGCAAATGTCATCCTTTGCCTCTTCTGTAGCCCTATTTCCTCTATGTCTGCCCTGAGGGGCTTTGCTTCATTGACTACTTTTTGAGAGAACCAGGAATGGATATTGTTATTTCAGTTTTTGTCATTCATTCTTGCTCATTAAGAAGTTTCAGCTACTGTTACAGTTTCCTCCATCAAAGCCTGAATTCTGCAGAGTGGTCCAGTTAGAACAAGGTGTCTTCAGAGGGAGGCAAAAAGCCAGACAAACCTGGCCCATGGGTATAGGATGAGTGTGAAAAGTGGATGGTTCTGATCTTGTTTGGAAATGATCCTGGTGACAGAGCCACAAATGGTGGGACTGATCATTCAGTTGTAATAGTGGGTTGAAGGGAGTTGCCCAGGGGATCTTTCATTAGCTCATTGGATAATCCTTGACAGAGAAAACCACCAGAATAGCCAATATTGAACTATTAGAAAAATGCCAGGCTATAGTTTAAGGTCATGCGGTTTGCATACATTCAGTATCATTTTATCTCCAATATGAAGCATTCAGTCTGCTTCTCTTTTTAAAAACGAAAAGTGAACTTGAGTCTAATCCTACCATTCCGTCTATACCTGTCGTAACATGTGGCTTACCTTTTCCTCAGCCCTCTGAGCAGGAGTGGGTGCAGCTTCTGGCGGCAGGAGGCACCCAGCCTCAGGGTTCAGGGAGAGCTGGAGGAGAGTGCCAGGAACAAACCAGGCCTCCCCACTTACACTGGAGACTGCCCCTCCAAGACAAGCAGGCCCCAGGCTCACTTTTGGGGATTGAAATGGAGACGAGGTGGTGGGGAGGACCCTTGCAGGAGGTGGTAGAGTGGAGTTATCAAAAGCATTGAGCTCTCAGTTATAAGATGAGTAAGTTCCGGATTTCCCAGGGACAGCATAGTGACTATCGTTAATAATACTGTATTGTGTACTTGAAAGTTGCTTAGAGAGAGGAGATCTTAAGTGTTCTAACCACACAAAAAGTGCTACCTATGTGAGGTGGTGGGCGTGTTTGTTAACTTGTTTGTGATAATCATTTCACGGTGTATATGTACACGTATATTAAATCACGTTGTATACCTTAAATACATGCAATTCTTATTTGTCAATTATGCCTCAGTAAAGCTGGAAAATAAGATAAAAGCATCAAGTTCTAGAATCAGGTTGCCTCGGTTCAGATCTGAGCCCACCTTTTATTAGTGAAGTCACCGCGGACCACGCTCTGCAGCCCAGCTTCCTCGTCTGTAAAATGGGAATCCGTGCTTCTCGCGGGGCGGATGAGATTATCAATGTCAAGCTCATAGTGCGAGTGCTCAATGCACAGAAGCCATTAGTGCTGTCGTTAAAGGTTTGGGCAGTGGCTCCGCTGAGCCTTGAGGTTTCCATTCCTGTCTCAGCCCCTGTTATGAGGAGTCCTACTCCTGTAGGAGTCCTGGGGACTCTTTTCACATTTAATTCCAATTCCAGATCAGCCTAGTTTGATGATTTATTCCTTTTGTCTGTCAGGCCAGGCTGTCTGCCCAGTCTTTTTCACCCCGAGGCCTGGATTGATTTATAGCCACCCGTGCAATCTGCCAAGTGTACTCAGAAGGTAATACGCTGCAGCTTTTATTACTGCCCCTATTTAAACCATATAAAGACAATATTTTCTGGTGATGTTTGCCCTCAGCAGCCCGTGTGCCAGCCCTGTGCCACGTGAGTCCTGATCCTGAGCAGAACGGTTGCACTTCCTCTGTGTTCCCAGAGCTTAGCCCACCTGTCCTCCAGTCTCTGCTGTCCCACTGAACTCCCCCAGGCCCCTTGCTCACTTGGGGTCATGGTGCTGATTGTGGACCTTCATCACTGCATAGATCAGTGCCCTTCAGTAAACGCCCTTGACCCAGGGAGGCCAGTCACTTCGCTCATGCATTGTCATGGGTGAGCCATGTGTGGAGTGAAGTCATTATTTCAGGTCACAATGCTTTCAAGGTAGGCGACTCGTGAGATTGTGCCTGGAACTGTGGAGTGGGAAAGGCCAGGTGGGAGCGGCGGAGAATAAGGGAAGACGTACAACTGCAGCAAAGATGGTCGACTGTCCACCTTCTGCCTCTTCTGGTCTTTATCTTGTGTTTCCGTATTTCTTCGGCAACTGAGTTGTGGAAACAATAATATAAACAGAGCCACTTTAACATGGAGCTGGAACTGCCTTTCACCTTAAACCTTGGAATGTTAAAAAACAGGGCAAAATAACCTTTGGACTGGGCCTAGGGCAACCTTTGTGTTCCCAAAGAACTGTCTGCCAAGATAATGAGAAAACAGATATTAGGACTACTGGACTGATGACTACCAGACTGAAAGTTAAAGACATTGTTTAGAATTAACATCGCTGTTATATTATCTGCACCAACAAATGCCTTCTTTCTACGAGTATAATTGTTCCCCTTCCCTTTCTCATAAATACCCCTTGCCTTTGTCTCTAATTGGAACACTGTTTGGGCTGCTGCCTGAATCGGTTCTTCCAGAATAGCTGTTCTTCTTGATCTCAAATAAATGCTTGTTGGCCTCTGACTTTGAACGGTCTTTTTATTTTTAAGTTAACAGTAGTGTGGGGCTATTTTTTCGCCATGTTTCTCAGAAGTATCTCTCTTCTCTCTCTTTCATAGAAACATCCAGAGGGCACCGCCAACTGGCTGCTTACCAGCCTCCCTTCAGGCTAAAAGCACAAATACAGCATCCAGCCAAACCCTCCCAGAATGAAGAGACACAGGTACGCGAACACAACCGCAGATGTGGAAGAATCACGATGAAGTGTTGTGAGGACGATTCTTTTTTTTTTATTATTAAATTATTTTTTATTGTGAAATACACATTTTTTTAGAATTAGTGTCAGCTGTACAACACAGTGCAATAGTTATACTTTTTACCCCTTGAAGTGACAACTCCCCTCCCCCAATCCGCCGCCCCATTTCCCCCCAATATCATACGTATCTATTACAAATCCCTTGACTCCACTCCCACACTATATTCCACGTCCCATGACTATATATATATATATACATATATATATATGTATATATATATATATATATA
>NW_017731754.1:509101-530624 GCF_001890085.2 Hipposideros armiger | reverse complement strand
ACACACACACACACACACACACACATATTCACTTATAGTTGACATACAATATTATACAACATCAGCTTCAGGTGTACAGTGCAGTGATCAAGCCTCTTTCCCACCCATGATGCAAGACATGTGACCACCTGACACCCTACAAAATAGTCACAACATTATCAATTACATTCCTCGAACTGGTGAGGACGACTCTTTAAACTTATGTGGGACATTCGTTGTTATTTAACCTGTGATTTCTAAACTTGAAGCTGCGTCCCTCACCTGCACGCCTGCACCAGGTGCAGTTTCTCTAGTGCGGGCACTAGGCCACCAGGGGGCAGCAGCCATCGAGCCCCTTTCCTGCATCCTGAACTGTACACCACGTGTGCACTAGTCTGAGATCCGGATATAGTCATGAATTTTCCAAATCATACTTGTAAAATGACAACTACATTAAAAATCCATACATTGAAGAGTAGAGTGGATAATCTTATGGAGTAAGCTTTTAAAATAGACTCTTAACTCTATTAGCTTCCATATTGCTCTAAAAAAAAGCAATAATTGTCTAGATCTGGAACAATTGAATCCAACACTGGTCTAACATTTGATCTCAGAGCAAAAATTTAATTGGTTTTAGTCTATCAATCTGGGACCTACAACTACCACTGATTCCTGCCCCTCAGCTCGGTTACAGATCTACTCACGATAATTCCATTAAACGAATCTTAATCTGCATCTTTAACAATTCCAGCCCATTTTTCTACAACTCGCTTCTCCCTGTCATGCAGACGAAATGGTAGAAACAGGCTGGCCATTTAGCTGCTTCTTCCTGTCAATCTCCTGGCTTAGTCTCTGAAATAGGAAAGCAGTGGTTTTCCGCTTTCTCCTTAAATCAAAGGGAAGCACCACCGCTCAGAGGCATTTCCTTGATAGCTACTGGTGGGGGTCTTAACGGCAGGGAGTCCTCGCATCCTCTGAAACAGCACCCCGAATTCTGAGTGTATATGGGCATGTGTACTTTCCTGGAGAGAGGGTCCAGAGCTTTCACGAAGAATTCACAGGCTGTTAACAACCTCCTTCCCCCTGAGAAGGCTGTTTCCGGGAGGGACAGCTGGCGGCATACATACATACATACGTAAACTATTGTTACCAGTTTTCTAGCAGCTCATAGAGCTCATTTGCAAGCTACATAAACTTGCAGAGTCTTCCAGAAATTATTTTTGAGGGTAACTTGGATCTCTTTGCAGAGAATATTTTGAACAGTATTTAGAGAATTTTTAAACAGAGTGATGCTGGTTTAATAATATCATGCAAGCCAGATGATTCTCTAAACCTAAATTTTAAGTAGAACATTTAATTTGTAAGTTTTGATTATAAAAGTAATATGTGTGAAGTGCAGATAATTCAGAAAATATAGAAAACCATAGAGGTAAAGAGAGTCACTTGTTATGTAGCACCCAAAAATAACCCATGGGAAAATTGTGTTGTAGTGCTTTCAGATTGATTTATAAATTTACAGATATGTTAGGATTGTACCAGAAGGCACAGATAAATGTATCATGAAATTTTTCTAACTATGAAATCTTTTATGACATTATTTCAGTAAACAGTTATTATGGTATGGATATAACAATATGTATTTCACTAATTACCTGTTATCTAATTACCTAATATTATTTTCTAGTTTTACATAACTAAATGGATACTTACAAAAATAGACTTGTAAACAGCAATCATTTATTAAGCACTTATTTTTTTAGTTACTATGATATTATGACATACTTTATTTATTTATTTATTCATTCATATCCCCATGGCTATATTGTGACTATTAATTTGTACTTCCTAATCGCTTTACCTTCTCCCCCATCTCCCAACCCCCCTCCCATCTAGCAACCATCAGTTTTTTCTCTGTATCTCTGAGTCTATTTCTGTTTAGTTTGCTCATTTATCTTGTTCTTTAGATTCCACATATAAGTGAGATCATTTGGTATTTGTCTTTCTCCATCTGACTTATTTTACTTATTCTCTAGGTCCATCCATGTCATTGTAAATGGTAAGATTTCATTTTTTTTTTATGGCCGAGTAAATACTCCATTGTATAAATATACCACAATTTCTTTATCCAGTTGTCTACCGATGGGCATTTCGATTGTTTCCATGTCTTGGCTGTTGTGAATAGTGCTGCAATAAACATAGGGGTGCATATATTCTTTTGAATTAGTGTTTTTGATTTCTTTGGATAAATACCCAGAAGTGGAATTGCTGGGTTATAAGGTAGTTCCATTTTCCGTTTTTTGAGGTACATCCATACTGTTTTCCAGAGTGGCTGTGCCAATTTGCAATCCTACCAACAGTGCACCAGGGTTCCCTTTTCTCCGCATCCTCACCAGCACTTGTTGTTTGTTGATTTATTGATGATAGCCATTCTGACAAATGTGAGGTGGTGTCTTATTGTAGTTTTTATTTGCCTTTCTCTAATGATTAGTGACATTGAGCAATTTTCCATAGGACATACATTACTTTGACTATTTCTTAAAATTTGATTTTGTATTTGATGCTATTAGCTATTTAATGGGTCAGGAAGATACATTAGGCTCAAAGATATCCAATGTCACAGAACCATTAAATAAAGGAGCTAGAATTAGAACTCAGGCTTTGTGATAAAGTCCTACAAATGGCATTTTGGGTCAAGGATATGAATATTTTTTAAGCCTTTTGAGATATATTATCTCTGAGTCTCTCCAGATGTGAATTTACACTAGCAGTGAACCAAATCCTTTATTTTAAAGTTTTTTTTGGGGGGAGGGTCTGTCCATTTTAGGTTTTGATAATACTTTACAGGCAACAAACCCTTCTTTGTGGATCAGCCGAGCTCCACCTGGCTGCTGACCTCATTAATTCTTTTAAAAAGTGAAGAGCAAGCAGTATCCTTAATACTTACTCTTTGAATACTGTAAAACACTACTTTAAGATATGTTCATTTATTTATATAGTCACACAATATCTTTTCCTAAAAAAAAAAATTGTGGGATGGTCACAATAGTTCTCAAAACGTTTTGTCCTTCTAGTCTTCATCTTCCTTATGTAAGGTATGTTTTTCATCTCCTTTCATTTTTTTTTCTCTTTCCTGACTCTTTTTAGTTCAGGTTTTTATTTTATTTTATTTTTTAATGCCTAGATCTCAGTTAGATCTAACACTACAGGGAATTAGATCAAAAGTGATGGTAATGGAAACATGACTTCCTGGCATTTGAAAGTAGCTGTCTTTTCATAGCTGCACTTCTTCCTGCTGAGCCATACCTGTTGAATCTTCTTCCTTTGTACATACGTGGAGCTATTTTTAAAACTCATTCCTGGTAAAATTCATCTTTCTCCCCCCCCCTTTGAACCATTTGTCTAATTTATGCAAGTGACTGAATTCTGCATCTCTCTTCCAAGATGTTAGTTCCCCTGCAGCACCCCCTAACTCACTCGGCAGCACCCCCTAAGCTAAATGGGTGTATCCTTCACTCCTTCTTCCAGGTCAATGACAAAGAAATGAAACCACACTAAATATGGGGCTGACCCTTTGCAGGCCATGTTCTCTGGGGAGTGATCCTGAGCTGTGTGTGGATCAATCAGCTTTGGATGCAGAGGCATATGGTTATCAGCCAACTGCAGCCCCAAACACCTGCCATCAGCAAATCAGATACTTATTTCCGGGAACACAAGAGCCAGAACTGGTAAAGACATTCTCTCTGAGGGAAAAGAACTCTCCCTGAAGAAACGGTGAGTGTCTCAGTTTGTTCGGGCAGCCCAGATCCTTACTATGCCTTAGTTGCATCCATCAATTGAAGGGGTTGGACTAAAGTTTTACTCTCAAGTTTTACCTTGTTCTAAAACTCCCCAGTTTCCATGGAAAACTGACCTATTTGCCTAACAAAGACAAACGATGGCCAACAGGTACATGAAAAGGTGTTTCACGTCACTAATCATCAGGGAAAGGCAAATCAAAACCACAATGAGATTATCATCTTGTACCTGTTAGGATGGCCACAAGCACTGGCAAGGATGTGGAGAAATGGAAACTTGCACACTGTTGGTGAGATTGTAAATTGGTGCAGACATTATGGAAAACAGTATGGAGGGTCTTCAAAAAATTGAAAATAGAACTACCATATGATCCAGCAATTATCTAAAAGAATTGATCAGGACTTCAAGGAGATACTCCCGTGTTCACTGCAGCAGTATTCACAATAGCCAAGACATGGAAGGAAATAAGCCAAGTGAAAATCGGCAGGTGAATGGATAAAGGGGATGTGGTGTATACATACAAGGGAATATTGTTCAGCCTAAAAAAAGAAGGCAGTCCTGCCATTTGGACAACATGGATGTACCTGGAGGATATTATGCTAAGGGAAATAAGCCAGACACAGAAAGACAAATACTGTATGATCTCACTTATATGTGGAATCTAAAAAAAGATGAACTCATAGAAGCAGAGAGTAGAGTGGTGGTTACCAGGAGCTGGGGGGGTTGAATGCCGTGTATTTGTGTTTATGAAAAATATGCAGACACAGACATTTTCAAAATGCAAGATTTCAAAGAACTCCCTTTGTGGACCCTGGGTTAAGATGTCTCAAAGCCCTTTGCTTGGTGGGGAAAGACCATCACGATCCAGCCCACACCTGCCAGCCCACCTCCTCCCCTCACTCCCAGCCCCATGCCTCATGCTCCAGCCACAAACCTAAGCAGTCCCCTCACACCCTTGCTGTCGTGCTCCCACGGCTGCCCAGGGGGCTGCTTCTGCCTGGAACCCCCCATTGCTTGGTGAATGCCTCTGTGTTCTTCTAGGCTCCCTCCTTCTGGAAGCCTTTTTTGAATCCTCCCTTTCCCCCCACCACCCTCACTCTCTTGGCTGAGTTCATTGTGTTTCCTCTGAGTCTTTAGAACAAATAAAATGACACAGCTGTTGAATACTTAGGAACCATTGAGAGTAATGACAAGCTTGCTCTTATATTACTGCTTACAAAGGAAGAAGTATTCTTTCTGTCTTAATGGAAGAGCCACGGTGATTGGATCAACTTCCTTTGAGTTGTCAGCAGTGGAGCCAAGAAGACTAGATCTTCAGGTCCTCAGATCACTTGAGATGGACAGCACTTGCTTTACCCTATTATACATGATTAGTCACCGAGGTGGAAAAACGCATACATCCGTGAATGCTGAGAGAGGAACCTTCGTTCACAAGCAACTTTCTAACCTAGAAGATTTTATTTCAACATTATTCTTATTTCAGCAAATGAACAAGGGAGGCTAATAAAGAATGTGCAATCGTAATTATTCTCCTCTCAGCTCAGCTCTTCCTCCAAATCAGTATAAAAGTGGATGCCACGTGCCCTCTTGACACATGCTGCAGCCCAGAGTGGCACTGTGCACCCTCTGGTCATAGGATGGTTAGCGATAGACACTGTCAAAGACAGAGGACACATTTAGAAATAGATGGGATTCTTTTATGATAGATTGAGAATAAAAGATAGTAAAAAATACCCAAGGGTGAAGGAGTCACAGAAGCAAATAGAGAAACCATTATTAGGAAGGCAGAAGAGAATGGGGTGTTTTGATTAAAAGTACTGAACGAAGTATAGAATTTCTCAGAAATTTGTCTCTGGGCATATTATGTTTAGTACAAAAATAGCTATGACATTAGGTAATAGATTCCTGAGTGTTTGGGAAGCAGAAGATAGTTTAGAATGCAAAGCACCAGAGGTATTTTAATTCCTGCTGCACAGTGGTTGGAGAGTGACCCTGAATTTGTCACCAAATCCCCTTGGGCTTCAATGTCGTCATCTGTAAATTGGGGGGTTGGCCTGAGTGATGTCAAATATCCTTCCTAACTTGGAAATTCTGTGAGTCCTGACTCTGTAGATAGAACTGCATAGCTCCAGGCAGGCAGTCTGAAAATAAACCATTAAATGAGATTAAAACAAGACAAGCTAGCAAAATTAAAGAGTCTCAGTTGACCACAGACAGGGTTGACCTTTAGCTAAATTAGGAAAGGGGTTGTTTTATTTTTATTTTATTTTGTTTGCTTTCCACCCTTTTAGTGGGAGCCCTGTTATCCTGAGCACCCAAACCAGACTCTCATGCTGCTCCCCTTTCTGGCTCCCAGAATCCCATAGAGCCACCCAACAGGAGCCAGACCCGGGGCTCCACCCTCGTGCTTCTGAGACTTCTCTAATTCCTGGAGGCCCCATACTTACATGCCAGGAGGTAACAGGTGGTGGGTGGGCAATCAGAGAGCCATCCACTGTCATGGCCCGCTCACCTCTTCCCTGACCAGGAACAACATAGAAGCAGAGTTTGGCAGAGTTTGGCAGGTAGGCCAGTTATCTTTGGGTGCCCTCAAATAAATCACTTGTTATGGTCTAGACTTCCCAGTTCTGTCACTGACTAGCTAAGTCACTTCCCTTCTCTGTATTTTAAGCATCTTTATATGCAAGTAGGATAGTAAAGGGTAATCCTCTACCAATCTTAGAAGGTTGCTAAGAAGTCCCAGGGAGGCAGTAGGTATGACATTACTTAGTGGCCTGCAAATCCTTCCCCTGATGGTACGTGATGCTCTTGTCATTATTATTATTACCTCCAGGCAGTAGGTGTGCTCAGGTGTATGACAGAATGATGAGGGAAGCCAGGTACGAGGTATGATCAAACAATATGGTAAATGTTTAAATAAAAAAAAATTTATTGCAGTAAAAGACACATTGCCATTAATCCCCCTCAAAATACTCTCCCTTACTTTGAGCACACTTATCGCATCGTTCTTGTCACTTTCTGAAGCAGTTCTGGAAGTCCTGTTTCATGAGTGTCTTTAGTTGCACTGTCGTGGCTGCCTCGATGTCCTGAATCATTTTGACTTTGGGAAGAACCAGAAGTCATATGGTCCCAGATCTGGTGAATAGTGGATGATGACACACCATAACGTTTTTATTTGACAGCAATTGCTATACCAGAAGTGATCTGTGACACAAAGTGTTGTCATGATGGAGGATGATTTATGGCACACTTTAAAACACACTTTCTCTCAACCATAGCTCATACTCGACTGACTGCTCCGAACAAGTTGAAACTTGTCACACACAGTTACTAAGGTTCAGCGTACTGCTTCCTGTATTGAAGATCCCTGCCTTTCTGTTGGATGGCACTTGGCAGCAGCATTCACTGTATCTTTTAGTCACAACGGAAAGGCTCCATGTCACACATCGCTTCTGGTACAGCAATTTCTGTCAAATAAAAACATTACGGTTTGTCCTCATCCACCTTATTCACTGAATGGATCTGGCATTGTACGACTTCTGGCTCTTTCCCAAAGTCAAAATGATCATGAAAGGTAAATGTTTTGAATCGATTCAGGACATCGAGGCAGCCACAACAGCGCAACTAAAGACACTCACGAAAGGGAACTTCCAGATCTGCTTCAGAAAGTGGCAAGAATGATGGGATAAGTGTGTTAGAAGTGATGGGGGATATTTTGAAGGGGATTAATGGCAATGCATCTTTTACTGTAATAATTTTTTAAATTTAAACATTCACTGTATTTTTTTTATCAAACCTCATACACTTCTAGAGCCCTGCTTCTAAACTACCCCTCACCCCTGTAAATGGTCCACTGGAATAAAGTGAGATCCTCCTTTGGCCCGATCACATGTGTAGCTACCATTTATTTTACTCCAACTCTGTGCTGTTGACTTTGCATATTATAGCTTCCCATGTGGCAGACTAGGAAAGCACTCAGAAAGATTAAGGAATGTGTTCACATTTGCATGATTGGTAGGAAAAGGAGCAAGACTTCAGACCTCTTTCTGTTTGACAGCAAAGCCTTCCTGCTGCTTGCTGCTCAAATTCAGGACATGGTGCTCACAGGGAAAAGCTGTATGGTCCTCTCACAACCTCTCATCATTTGGCGTGTCAGATGCACTCCTGCCTCAGGACCTTTACCCTTGCTGTTCTCTCTGCCTGTAGTTATGTGCATGGCTCAGTCTCTCCTTTACTGAAGAGTCCCCTTCTTGGTGAAGCCTTTCCAGCCCATTTACAATCACAGCCCCTCTGCCAG
Source organism: Hipposideros armiger (assembly GCF_001890085.2). Taxonomy (NCBI): domain Eukaryota; kingdom Metazoa; phylum Chordata; class Mammalia; order Chiroptera; family Hipposideridae; genus Hipposideros; species Hipposideros armiger. The sequence continues at coordinate 522,553 of NW_017731754.1, read as the reverse complement.
CCTGCATCCCTTGCCCCTTTTCTGCTTTGCATCTCTGCATGGGGTCCTCAATCAGGTCCACCACTCTGCAGCAGGCGTCCCTAGTATCCGACTCGTTGTCTAACTTAGAAACTGGGTTCCGATTCGGATAGCAAGGGGTATATTTTACGTCTTCATTTTATTTATTATCTGTCCCCCACTATCTCCATGAGGGCAGCTGTTTTTTCCTGTTTTGTTCACTGCAGAATTGCCAGCACCTGGACTGTTGCCCGCCATGTGGTAGATGTGGATAAACATGTGCTGAGTGAATGCTGTGTGTTTGCAGCAGCAGATGCTGTGGTCAAGAGGGTAGGTGAGGAGTAGGGGCAGGACGCAGGGCCAGAGCTCAACAGGGGAGGGTCAGAAAGTTCTAGCTGCCAAGGGAGCCGGGTCTGAAGCTGGTCCGGGGCTGAGGCCTTACATGGCTTTTCTTCTAGATGATGCATCCCCTCTGCTGCGGCAGGAAGGGAACTGTGAAGGCACTGGACCAACCCACATAAGCAGTGGCCAAATCGATGCCTCTGTTCACACAGCACACACAGTGCAGGCCAGTCTTCATTCACTCACAACTTTATTCTCTGAATTGGTCTTGGGCCCTGGGGCACGTCTGAGATGTTCCCCCTGATGGTTCTGGGGCCCAAAGGCCAGTGAGACAAATTGGGGACATCATTTCTCCAATGCAGAGGACCCCAGGTAAAGTCAGACTCCTGTGTCCCGCGGTTCCCTGGGTCCATTTCTAGGACGTCACCGGCTGCCCTTTGCTACTGACCTACGGGCGTGCTCTACTGCTGCACCGCGAGGACTTATTATGGTGCAGTGGGTGAGAGCATGAGTTCTGCGCTCAGAATGCCTCGCTCAAACTTGGCGCCAGCACTAAGTAACAGTGTGACATCGGTCCCGTTACCCAAAGTGCTCTGTGCCTCCATTTGCTCTTCTGTAACATGGGAGCACTACTATCTTCTCTGTAGGGTTATTGTGAGGATTCAGTATATTATGACGTGTAGCTCCTGGAGCCATGTAGCTTGCAGGAGCTTGTCGTCTAGGTCACAGCAGCATGCCTGGTGCGGGAGACCAGCTCTCGCAGGTCCAGGGGTCCCTTCAGATGGAGGCGGAGTCGGAGAGGAAAAAACGCTGGGAGACACAGGAGCACTTTCTCAAGAAGAAGTGTCTCACTTTATTTCACAGCATGCCCCTTTTTATACCGGGCAGTTTAACCATTGTTCCATTAGTATCAGGGTTTTACTTCCTCATAATTCTTATGCTCCAGGGTACAGCTAGACCTTTTCTATGCTAAAAACTAACTTATCCCAACTACGCCCAAATCCCTCCACCCTCAATGACCTGACCAAGGCCTGAGCCTTTACATAATCGCCTAAAGGATGGTTACCATGACCACTCAACATTTATTCTAAAAACTATTGTCTAAACAGGATCTTAAGATTTACAGGGTGTGTATGTTGACCTTTACTAAGAGACTAGTAGTGTGACTAAAATCACCTTTAGTGTATAAAATATAATTATTGTGATATATCTACTAGAAGGGGTGTAAGATCTTCGTCCTACTGGGGGGCATCCAAAGGGGAATTTAAATTCTTTAAGATATAAAGCAGTATCTGTTTCTCAGTCAGAGCTTCAGAATTTGTCACAATTGCAGTGTGTTTGGCCATGTCAGACACTGAGGCGCAGACGGCTCCTGGCAGCCTGGTACACTGCGGCGCTCAATACCAGTCTTTTGGAGGGACGGAGGGAGTGAGCAGATGCAAGCACAGCTGAGAGAAGTTAACTTGGCTGTTGAGGAGGACGATGGCCTTGACTGGGGAATGGCTCTCCTGGAGTAGGTCGTAGGCAGGCGCGCCTCTGGCATCCCGATCTCAAAGCTGGGCCTGGGAAGGAAACCAACAGGGTTTCTGGTGATTAAAACGGAAGGGAAGGACTGAGTTAGTAAATATAACTACAAACACATACTTGGTAACTAAGCAATTTGGCAAAGGTCCCCACTCTAGAGAGGGAATTTTCCCTTTGAAAACTAGAAGAACAGCGATGATTTCATGCAGGCCTTTGAAGCATGTGTCCGAGAGTGGCCGTCTTTTCACCGATGACTGCAAGGCCCTGAAGGTCAGATGTAAATGCAGGGTTCCCAGTCCTCCGTGGGCACAGTGGAGGGTCACTCCAGATGGGTATTCTCCCTCGGTCCTCCACAGCAATGGTTGTGCTTGCCCATCGGCTCCTGTCAAGGCCTTCGTATTTTCTGCAGTGCATACACTACCAGCTGAGGTTTTCCTCAATCAAATATTACATATAATCAAATATATAATCCAGGCAAGTTTCCGTGCTTGCATCTTTGCTCTTTTCCTGCGTCAGGGGTTATTTGGATCAGAGAAGGAGTGGAAGAAGGCAGAGGAGACACGCTGCTGTTTGCACTGCCTCCCTCCAGCACCACGCGCATGGTACCCTATCTCCCACCCATTCCCACAGACCAGGGAGATGAGAAGCTGCTCGAATCCCTCTGGCCTCTGAAAGGGAAGGGCCTGTTCATGGGGAAATAACAACTTCCCCCTTTCTCCTGAGGGAAATCATTTGTTTTTCCTATTTGTCCTTCAAATGACCATTGTTCTCTCCCTGGCTTGTCATCACTGGCCATAAATTGACTTCACAGATCCTCAATCACTCACTATGGATGGGTTAGGATACCCAAGTTCAAAAACAATCATATTCCTTTTTTATTTTTTTTTTGTTGTTTTTAGGATGAGGAACATTTCCTATTAGTTTGTTGATGGCTTGCTTGTTCCTTTCCAGTAAGTTGCCTTTGAGATCATATTGGACAGGGTTGGTATTAGAACATTCATCTTCTATTCAGTCCCATGACTGAAAAATTCAATTCCCAGAAGATCTCTATCTGTTTATAAAGTTTGGTGAGGTTTGGGGCCAGGTTCTCTCACCCATTGTAAGAAGTTAAGATTCTAATGACCTTTGAGTCATATTTTCTATAGATGGAGCCAGAAGCCAGAGTCCTCCTGGGGTTGATGAGACTCTCCAATCTTTTCTTTTTACAAATGAATTGTGAACCGTAGAGTTTGGGGCCCAAGGTAAGGTACTTGGTAAGCTGCTCTTTCTTTATACAGGCCAAATACATAGTGATGTTTCTGGATGCAGGAATTCCTGGTACACACACACACACACACACACACACACACACACACACACACACAGCATTTGCCCACAGATCATTAGGAAAAGAACTGTTGTTTCAGGGAAATTGTGACCTCGTGTGTGTGTGTGTTGGGGGTGAGGTATGGTGAAAGATTAATGAACTTGACACAGCAAAATGAAACACAAGGAACAAAAGTCTGGCAAAAAAAAAAGTACAGAGTATCAGTGAGCTGTGGGACAACTTTATGTGGCCTCTTTTATGTTCAATTTGAGTTTCTGAAGGAGAAGAGAAAGAAGGGAAGACAAAAAAAATAGTTGAAGAAATAATGGCCCAAACTTTTCCAGATTTGATGAAAACTATAAACGCACAGATCCAAGAAGCTCAATGAACCTTAGGCACTAAAGTGGTGGGAACAGCTACTGGGGAAACTGCTGGTGACCACAGTTAGTAAGACGCTCTCATGACTATTTCCTAGGTGGTAAGAGCAATAATTCTGTCACAGAATATGTTTCTTTTAATAAGAACACATTTAGTTCTCTTTTGTAGGGTGGGAAAATGACAGCTAGGATGGATCCATTCTTGAGGGGAGGCTGGCTCCACAAAACTGAATCTCTGAAATGTTCTGAAGAGTTGGTGCACTTGTGGATTGTGGAAGGATGAGTGGAATCATGGAATAAAGTAAAAATGAGTAGAGATGAAGCCAGTAGATGAAAGTAATGGATGATCAGTCTTGGGCGTTGTCTGGTATGCTGGCTGTCTCTTAGATTCCTTGAGTTTTAGATTCACATTAAACTTTGGAATGCAAAGATAAATAAATGTTTCATCAAAATTGGATTCTAGGTGCCTGTTGATGGCTCAGAGAAAATGACCTAACGATATATTCATGGCTTGCAAGTTCCTTTCTTCTAAAATGACCAAACCAAACCAAACCACAATAATAACAAGAACAGCAGCAAGTAAAAAGCACAAACACCTAGAATAGGTACTATTTACCTTCTGCTACTTGCAAAACAAAACTTCAACTTTATAACAATATAGTATTTCAGGAACAATACAGGTTTAGTATAAAAGCTAAAGAATGAACTCTAGGATCAAAATAAGGAAGAAGCTTCCAAATGGTTGCCTCTCTATCTCTCTCAACAAATGTTCTTCCATGTGGCTTGGAAATCTTGAACTAGAGATGCCTTTGACCTAATGGAGGGAAGGGAACATACAATAATATGATTGTTTTCAATTGCTTTTCTCATTAGCCATAGAAGTTCCACCAGGTTGCAGTGAATGACATGCGTGGAGGAGTAGGGGAAGAAGGTAGAGAGAGGCCAAGAGGCCAAACGTGAAGGCTTTGTGGACTAGAGTTTGAATTTGTTTTGAAATTGCTACACGGGACCAGTGATGGATGTCAGTGGCCAGTGTCCTGGTCAAACTATCATTTGCTATTCTGGCTTTTTTTTCTGTTTTTGTTTTTCAATCTTTTTTCTTTGCTTTTTAGTTTTAGAAGTTTCTATTGACATATCCTTAAAGCTCATTGATTCTTTCCTCAGCCGTGTCCAGTAGACTAATGAGCCCATCAAAGGCGATCTTCACAGTGTTTTGGATTTCTAGTGTTTCTTTGTGATTCTTTCTAAGAATTTCCGTCTCTCTGTTTAGAATACCTGTCTGTTCTTGCATGTTATGTATTTATTTGATTAGAGTCCTTACCAAGTTTTAAACCCCCAGTCTGACATTTCTGTGTTTGGTTCTGATGTTTGCTCTGTCTCTTCAAAGTATGTCCGCCTTTTGGTGTGCCTTGTAATTTTCTTGAAAGCCAGATACCATGTATCTGGTACTAGTTTCTGCTGAGGTTTCTGTGTGTGGGTTTCTGCTTTGGTAAGTTGTGATTCTCTGTATCTACCGGTCTGCCTCTCCAGTTATAGAGGCAATGGTTTTCCCTGTGACCTCAGTTCTCTGATGTCCCTAAGAAGACGTGTTGATTTCAGTTTGTTCAGCTTTTTACCTGTTGGTAGGACAGAGTGATGACTTCCAGGCTCCTTACATGTCAGACTGGCCAGACTTGCTTTTGAGAAGCTTGCTCTGTCAGTAAATGGAGGATGGGGGGAGAGGAAGAGTGGAGGTATGGAGACCAGTCAGGAGGCTTCACAGTTGTCCTGGTGAGAATCATTCCCGAAGTAAGGGGGAGGGGTTAGGCAGGGCGAGAAGACAGAATTGAACTCTCAGGGTGGGAAGATTTGGAGGCTGACTGAGAAGTTGGAGGCTCAAGATTCTCCCAGGTTTCTAGCCAAGGTGAGTGGGTGAATGATAGCATTGATGATTCAGCAGGAAATATGAAAGATGGGGCAGATTTTCTAGGGTTAATAGAAGATGGAAGCTTAATTTTGGCTGTAACATTGAGTGGATGTGACCTGCATGGTGGCTCTTCCTCTTCTCCTCCCTCCTTTTCTAGTTTTGCAATTTTGATACCTACTGGCTGGAGATCACCTTAAAAATGTGCCCCATTTTACTTTAATCAAGTATATGAGATGGTGGAAGGCGCTGTGGACAGGAAGGGAAGAGATGTTCCCTGACTAGCTGTGTGGTTGTAGGCAAAAGTCAGCACATCCTGTTTCTCAAACTCCTTTCTGTAGGAAAGCTGCATCGGAACTACCCAGATACTTATTAAAATAAAAACACCTAGACTCATCCAAGTTTACTGAATCAAGATTCCCCAAGGGAGAGCCCAAGTATCTCTATTTAAATTCTTAAAAATTTTTGACATAATTTAAAAGGTACAGAAAAGATGCAAGAATCATACAAAGAATTCCTGAATAACCTCACCTAGATGACCTAATTGTTAACATTTTTGCCTTTTTTGCATTCTCTTTCCCAACACATACACACACACACACACACACACACACACACNATAGTGATGTTTCTGGATGCAGGAATTCCTGGTACACACACACACACACACACACACACACACACACACACACAGCATTTGCCCACAGATCATTAGGAAAAGAACTGTTGTTTCAGGGAAATTGTGACCTCGTGTGTGTGTGTGTTGGGGGTGAGGTATGGTGAAAGATTAATGAACTTGACACAGCAAAATGAAACACAAGGAACAAAAGTCTGGCAAAAAAAAAAGTACAGAGTATCAGTGAGCTGTGGGACAACTTTATGTGGCCTCTTTTATGTTCAATTTGAGTTTCTGAAGGAGAAGAGAAAGAAGGGAAGACAAAAAAAATAGTTGAAGAAATAATGGCCCAAACTTTTCCAGATTTGATGAAAACTATAAACGCACAGATCCAAGAAGCTCAATGAACCTTAGGCACTAAAGTGGTGGGAACAGCTACTGGGGAAACTGCTGGTGACCACAGTTAGTAAGACGCTCTCATGACTATTTCCTAGGTGGTAAGAGCAATAATTCTGTCACAGAATATGTTTCTTTTAATAAGAACACATTTAGTTCTCTTTTGTAGGGTGGGAAAATGACAGCTAGGATGGATCCATTCTTGAGGGGAGGCTGGCTCCACAAAACTGAATCTCTGAAATGTTCTGAAGAGTTGGTGCACTTGTGGATTGTGGAAGGATGAGTGGAATCATGGAATAAAGTAAAAATGAGTAGAGATGAAGCCAGTAGATGAAAGTAATGGATGATCAGTCTTGGGCGTTGTCTGGTATGCTGGCTGTCTCTTAGATTCCTTGAGTTTTAGATTCACATTAAACTTTGGAATGCAAAGATAAATAAATGTTTCATCAAAATTGGATTCTAGGTGCCTGTTGATGGCTCAGAGAAAATGACCTAACGATATATTCATGGCTTGCAAGTTCCTTTCTTCTAAAATGACCAAACCAAACCAAACCACAATAATAACAAGAACAGCAGCAAGTAAAAAGCACAAACACCTAGAATAGGTACTATTTACCTTCTGCTACTTGCAAAACAAAACTTCAACTTTATAACAATATAGTATTTCAGGAACAATACAGGTTTAGTATAAAAGCTAAAGAATGAACTCTAGGATCAAAATAAGGAAGAAGCTTCCAAATGGTTGCCTCTCTATCTCTCTCAACAAATGTTCTTCCATGTGGCTTGGAAATCTTGAACTAGAGATGCCTTTGACCTAATGGAGGGAAGGGAACATACAATAATATGATTGTTTTCAATTGCTTTTCTCATTAGCCATAGAAGTTCCACCAGGTTGCAGTGAATGACATGCGTGGAGGAGTAGGGGAAGAAGGTAGAGAGAGGCCAAGAGGCCAAACGTGAAGGCTTTGTGGACTAGAGTTTGAATTTGTTTTGAAATTGCTACACGGGACCAGTGATGGATGTCAGTGGCCAGTGTCCTGGTCAAACTATCATTTGCTATTCTGGCTTTTTTTTCTGTTTTTGTTTTTCAATCTTTTTTCTTTGCTTTTTAGTTTTAGAAGTTTCTATTGACATATCCTTAAAGCTCATTGATTCTTTCCTCAGCCGTGTCCAGTAGACTAATGAGCCCATCAAAGGCGATCTTCACAGTGTTTTGGATTTCTAGTGTTTCTTTGTGATTCTTTCTAAGAATTTCCGTCTCTCTGTTTAGAATACCTGTCTGTTCTTGCATGTTATGTATTTATTTGATTAGAGTCCTTACCAAGTTTTAAACCCCCAGTCTGACATTTCTGTGTTTGGTTCTGATGTTTGCTCTGTCTCTTCAAAGTATGTCCGCCTTTTGGTGTGCCTTGTAATTTTCTTGAAAGCCAGATACCATGTATCTGGTACTAGTTTCTGCTGAGGTTTCTGTGTGTGGGTTTCTGCTTTGGTAAGTTGTGATTCTCTGTATCTACCGGTCTGCCTCTCCAGTTATAGAGGCAATGGTTTTCCCTGTGACCTCAGTTCTCTGATGTCCCTAAGAAGACGTGTTGATTTCAGTTTGTTCAGCTTTTTACCTGTTGGTAGGACAGAGTGATGACTTCCAGGCTCCTTACATGTCAGACTGGCCAGACTTGCTTTTGAGAAGCTTGCTCTGTCAGTAAATGGAGGATGGGGGGAGAGGAAGAGTGGAGGTATGGAGACCAGTCAGGAGGCTTCACAGTTGTCCTGGTGAGAATCATTCCCGAAGTAAGGGGGAGGGGTTAGGCAGGGCGAGAAGACAGAATTGAACTCTCAGGGTGGGAAGATTTGGAGGCTGACTGAGAAGTTGGAGGCTCAAGATTCTCCCAGGTTTCTAGCCAAGGTGAGTGGGTGAATGATAGCATTGATGATTCAGCAGGAAATATGAAAGATGGGGCAGATTTTCTAGGGTTAATAGAAGATGGAAGCTTAATTTTGGCTGTAACATTGAGTGGATGTGACCTGCATGGTGGCTCTTCCTCTTCTCCTCCCTCCTTTTCTAGTTTTGCAATTTTGATACCTACTGGCTGGAGATCACCTTAAAAATGTGCCCCATTTTACTTTAATCAAGTATATGAGATGGTGGAAGGCGCTGTGGACAGGAAGGGAAGAGATGTTCCCTGACTAGCTGTGTGGTTGTAGGCAAAAGTCAGCACATCCTGTTTCTCAAACTCCTTTCTGTAGGAAAGCTGCATCGGAACTACCCAGATACTTATTAAAATAAAAACACCTAGACTCATCCAAGTTTACTGAATCAAGATTCCCCAAGGGAGAGCCCAAGTATCTCTATTTAAATTCTTAAAAATTTTTGACATAATTTAAAAGGTACAGAAAAGATGCAAGAATCATACAAAGAATTCCTGAATAACCTCACCTAGATGACCTAATTGTTAACATTTTTGCCTTTTTTGCATTCTCTTTCCCAACACATACACACACACACACACACACACACACACACCCCGGGATTCTGGTGTGCTGGCCTCACCCGGTTTGGGGACCAGTGCTTGAGAACCTCTGTGCTCGCTGGACAGCGAGCTCTGTGAGGGTGGAGCTTTGTCTGTCACCCTGTGCAGCCTCAGCATTTGGCCTAGTGTCCATTTTCTAGCAGGTGTTCAGTAAGTGGGGGAAAAAGAAAGCCAGAGGCAACTGTGTCTTCTCTCTGGGCTGCATGTCGTCATCGGTAAAATGCGGGAGATGACCAGTTATGACAGTGGTATTTTTTTATTGTATATGTTTCCACCCCTCCACCTCCCCCCTGAGATGGTAATTCCATTTTGCAATGCTTTCTTCAACATGGTAGACCAGGGTAGTGTGTGTCGGGAAAAAAGGAACCAAGACATATTGTACGGCTCAGTACATACCACGGGAAATGAAGGTTAGGATTCGTTTATTCATTTAGGTTCATTCACTCAATCAGTGTTGATTGGATCCCCTGTGTGTGCCAGGCACTGCCGCGGGTGCTGGGAATACAGTAGTAAGAAGATGGGCGTGTTGCCTCGTGATGCTAGGATCTATAACTTTCTCTGTTCTAGTCAAGCAGTGGGTGATGGGCAAGGACAGACCTGCAGAAATGACACCCCCAGCTCGCCTCCCCCCACACCCTTAGGTTAATCCTGGTGCAGATAATGCTGAACAAGCGCCTCTCAGGAGGAACGGGCAAAGCTGTGTGCACAGTGTACTTACAGGAGCTCTCGGTTACAAATAAGCCTGCACAATTCAGAGCTGCTTGTGGTATTTGTCTCCAGCATTACTCATCTCAACTTTTTATGTATGTATTTGTCCTGTGGAAAACTCACTTTGTATTGTTTTTAAAGGAATGATTCTGATCAGAACCCAGTTTATTTCTCAAACCAGCCTAGGGTGAAAGCCAACGTAAACTCTTGATACTTTCTGATTCATACGTAAAGTCAAGCCGCTTATATACAGAGGAACTTTCCGGAATAAAATTAGTGAGGTCATGATAGTGAGCTAATTGTCACAGTGGTGATGTGTACATTTTAATTAAGATGAGTAAATGAATGTCCTATAATAAACATTTTATAACAAATACAGTTTCCTAAAACAAACAAAATAGCAAGGGAATGCAGTTCTCCATAAACAACCATGCAAAGCAAGCATAGCTGAGAGATTAAGGGTTACATTCCAGAAGAGGTAATAATAAGGATTTTGTAGTTTACAAATGAATGTCACAGGAGAATTTTTGCAAACAAATTAGCCTAGACTCATACAAGATAGAGCATATGAATTTGTCAAACTGGTTAGCGTTTATATCCTCGAGTGTCTTTGAGGTGTTTAACTTACAGATGTTCTTCACATTCTGTGGTAACTTTGTAATAAGACATAACTGGGCTAAGTAGTTTGTATTCTCAAAATACTTGTGTCAACAGCTTTCTCATTCTCTCGAGGCCTATTGAAGCTGTGGCCTTTGTTTTCAACTATGCTTTTAACTAAAGCTGAATATAAGAATGTAGAGTTAATTGCTTTTTGTTTTTAACACATCACATTTATCGATATGTAGCTATTCTACTTCTTAAGCCCCCGTCACTCTGCCTTTTACTGGAGACTACCTATTAAACTATTCATCATAATTCATGTGAAGGAGATATGCCTTACTATCAGCAGCTTTGCGTGGGGTCCTTGGTTTTTCCTACTCATGTTCTCCGCCCACTGTTCCTTTGCCTTCTCTGATTCAGTCTGAATCGTTCTTCAAGACATGTCTCTTTGAAGGCATCCTCAGCCACTCCAGGTAGAACTAACCTTTCCTGCCACGCTTCTCCCACCAAGACAACATTATGTCCTGACGTACCTGTCTCTCCAGCTGCAATATTTGTTCCGAGGTAACGAATATCCAATCTAGTTTGTTTTTGTGTTCAGAGTCCATAGCGCAATTCATGGCACATAGGAAGTGCTTGGTAAAAGTTAACTGAATGAATGAAACAGCCAATGGATAAGGAGAAGGGTTCCAGGGGAAAGTACTTGTCTGAATCAGTGATGATGGAGTAAGTGATCAGGTGTTAATGACTGCTGGGGAGATATTTTGCTGAGTGGCAGGGTTAGTGAGGACGGAAGGTTCCCAAGCCCCACCCCCTGAGCTCCCCTGCGTGGCACTGTCTTCTTGCCTTAGAGGTGAAGCCCTCTTGACTATGTTGTCAGGGACTAGAGTTTCTGGAGCCATCTTCTCCTGGATGAGAGAAGGCAGATGATTCCTGCCTTGGTTCCTTCTTGTTTCTTGCGATCACTCTCATTTCTCAGCAGAAATTCCCTGGAAATTCACAGAACTAGCAAACCTATATCATGGAATCAGGAATCAGGTCCAATGCACCAATGTCGTATTGACTTTAATACAGCAGAGCGCTCCATGAATGTACCCTCTTTTCCTACTGAAACCCTTCGAAAAAGGTAGGGAAAGCCGACAAGCCTTTAAGCACAAAGAATGCCAAGAGGAGAGAACAGTGGGCAAGAGATTTAAACACATTTTTGGAAGAAGTGGCTGAAAAAGAGAGGTAGCTGGCGTAGCAGATGAGAGGGATTCATAAAATGGTGCCTACAGAGTGCGAGCTGGGGAAGAACGGGTCAGTTTTGTCACAGATCCAGAGTTAATGGCATAGAGAATGTCTGAAATATGTGTGAACTATGAGTCCAGATCACTTTCATGTTCTAAGATGATTATTTTGATCATTTTTTTTTCTTTTTAGGGGACTGATTATCCAGCTACCCTAAATCCACCCTGTCTAGTTCAGATGATAGTCCGTGGATAGCCTGCATTATCTGCGTCAGAGTTTCGAAGTCTCTCACACACATTGTAATCTTCCCAGCATCACTTCCTGTGCAGTTTTGGCCTGACCCTCTGGACCTCACTCTGTGGTAGGCAGGGAAGAGAGAAAAGGGGCTCAGAAAGGCTTATCTTTCTGGTTAACCTGGCCCAGGAGCTCTCATTTTCAACCCTTCAAAGGACAGGCAATACTGACTCTCACCCTGCTGGAATTTTTTTGGAACACTCGTAATTGGCATTCTCTGGCTGTTGGTGTGGGTGGGGTTTGTACTCATAGCAGGTCTCAGTGGGACAAGACCTGTCATGTCCAAAGAGCTGCTGTCTGATGAAGGGTCCTCCAGAGGCCACCAAGCTGAAGCTTACTCTGGGAGGGGAGCCTGCTGTGTTGGGGTGTGGTGGGGGACACTAGCCTGCCTGAGGCTGAGTGGGCAGCCTCAGTTAGTGGAAGAACCCCTGATTCACTTTGATCCCCTGAGAATAATCTCTGTCTGGACCCCAGTCTTTGCTCACTCTGTTGTCCTCTATGGAGGACCCTATAGATGAAGACGTCCCTTGGCTGAGTGCCACAGACACATAATTTCAGCAGTCACTAAACAGATGGCTGTCCCCGAGAATGGTGGACCCAAGGAAATATCCTTATTGGTTATAAAGTCTGGGCAGGGCTGTTCTGGTTCACCTGGGTTCCCTGAGGGAAAACTAATGTCTGGGGTTCTAGATTTTATTTTCTAGGGCATTTTTAGGTTTACAGAGAAATTGAGCATAAAGTACAGAGTTCCCATGTACCAGTTTCCCCTATGATTGACATCTTGTGTTAGTGTGGTACATTTGTTACAACTGATGAGCTCAACTCCACCCCCTTTTTAAAATTAGTTTCAGGTGTACAAAACAACATAGTGATTAGACATTTACACCCTCACAGAGTGATAACCCTACCAAGTCTACTGCCTATTTGACATTGTACACAGCTATTACAGTACCATTGACTGTATTCCCTATGCTGTACTACATACATCCTCTGGAGGGATTTTATATATATATATATATATATATATATATATATATATATATATGACATTTAACATTATTTTATATTAGTTTTAGGTATACAGCACAGTGGTTAGGCATTTATGTACTCTATGAAGTGATCCCCTGTAAGTCCAGTACCCATCTGACACCCTACGTAGTCTTTACAACATTATTGATTATATTCTCCGTATTGTATTTCCCATCCCCCATGACTGTTTTGTGACTACCAATTTACACTTCTTAATCCCTTCACCTTTCTCACCCATCCCTCAGTCCCCCTCCAGTCTAGCAACTATCAGTTTGTTCGATGAGCTCATATTTATATGTTATTATTAACTAAAGTCCAGAGTTGCCATTGGGGTTCACTCTCTGTGTCATACAATTTCATGGGGTTGGACAAATGGATGCCACAGTATTGTACAGAAGAGTATCTCTGTTCTAAAAATCCTCTGTGCTCTGTCTATTGATCCCTCTCTCCATCTCACCTAACACCATTATGAGGTGGAATTTTATAGGCCCTGTTACAGCTGAGAACTGCAACCCCTCGTCTCCTTCTCTGTGAAACAGAGTGAGGGTTGCATCTACTTCATGGCCCTGTGAGTCTTTGAGGACTAGCACACAGGAAGATGT
>NW_017731754.1:503598-504636 GCF_001890085.2 Hipposideros armiger | reverse complement strand
TTGAAAGTGTCAAACTAGGTTCTTCCTGTTGGCAATAGCGGTGGGGTAATTCAGACCAATCATCTCACTGAAAATCACCACCCAAAACTTAAATGACAGTTAAAAAGTTCCTTGAAAGCATCAAAGAGCTGATAAGATAATGGGGAATTACTGGGTCAAGATTCAAGAGATGAAAATTCAGAGACGTGAGGTTGGCATTTGGGACTGTTTTTGAGCAGGGTGCGTTTGAAAATCTGAAATCCATGCTCAGAGACTGACCAGTTTTCTAGTCCTGTGAGATCAGGGGACTTGTAGCTGCAGCCCAGGGCCCACCAAGATAGAATTTCCTATGCTTTGGTCTCAGAGTCAGCAGAGCCGCTTATCCTAGAGAGAAGGGTGAGGTGGAAGTAAAACAGCCCTTGCCAGAACTATGGTTCAGTTTTGGGTCATCTAGGTGACCAAGAAAATCTTATGTCCTGAAGCTGAAATAAAGAATCAATAGTGCCCCAGGACATGGCAGAAGCAAATGAAAATTAAATCTAAAGAAAAGTAATATCATCTTGGGCTTCAAAATATTTCCACAAATAATTAAAAAAATACAATGCAAAGAAAGTATAAATATATGAGTAAATCCAAATGACATTAATTTTATAAAATAATAATTTGTGGGATACATATATATGTGTGTTATATCTACATCTGTATCTATATTCATCTATCATCTATCTTATCTATCATCTATCTATATATCTATTGGCATAGAACAACAAAAATCTTTCAGTTGGGAAGGGGATAAAAGGAATTTAAGTGTTCTAACATCCTAATATTGTCCAAGAGGAGGTAAAAGTACCAATTATCATTAGACTTTGGTAAGTCCAGGATTCATGTTGTAAGTTCTAAGGTGTCCATTGAAAACATAATAAAAAGTGTAAAACTTTCAAATGAAGAGAGTGATGAAATGATAAAAATGGAATGATAAAAAATGAAATGATAAAAAATAGTCAATCTAAAAGAAGGTGAGTAAAGAGAAAAAGAACATAGAATGGGACAAATAAAAAG
>NW_017731754.1:496673-500793 GCF_001890085.2 Hipposideros armiger | reverse complement strand
GTTAGGACATCATTGGTAACTTCAGGAAGACTTGAGGGAAGAGTCTAGTTTCTGTGGATGGTAAGTAAACAGAGCCGAGTTCCTGGAGTCGGCTGAGAACATGGCTGGGAGCTTAGTTAGCTGTAACAGGAAGGAAAGAGCATAGCTTCAGAAGGCAATGTGGGGTCACACAGTTTTCAAAAGATGGAAGATGCAGTATTTTTCACTGTCGCTTCTTGTACTCTCCACCTGAGAAATTAAAATCAGTAATTCACATCATATGACTAAGATTTTCCAGCTGTGTCATTCCAGGTTGTTCTATTTCCTCCCTCTTGTTACATATTAGTCGGGAAATACTTTTAACCCCGCCCTCACAATTACTCTTTGTTTATATTTCTGGTAACTTTATTCACCTCATAAGAAGGAGGGGAGACAAATGTTTTAATTTAAAAGTTGCAAAAGGCAAAGAGATAAATTTAAAGGATTATCATAACTGTTTCTGCCAAGGCAGCCTATGAAATGTTTAAATCAGAAATGGCCAGTTTACATGTCAGACTGGTATTTCTAAATTTCAGTCCCCTCTGCCCCATAACATATTGTAATTGAAAGATGCCCAAACAGATGTTTTCTGTTATATGGATTAAGTTCCAAAGGTTTCTTCATATGCTGCTCACAGGCAAATAATCCCTAAGGAGCTACAGGGGCCAATAATTTTCATTTTGGTCACTGCATATGAAAGAATTTCAGGCTGCTTATGTTAGATTAATTTTGTTTCTGAACAGCATTATTATTAAAAATGGGTCCTATCATCTTTCCATGCACATTTTAATAATTCTTTTGCCTTATCTTGTGGTGAAAATATCTTTTCATTCCTTTTGTGGCTGTCAAATCAGTTATTCATTTTCTGTGGTCATTGTGAATCCCTCTTTCTCAACCAAATGACATTCTGTTGACCTTTGGAGCCCCTCACAAGAGATACTCAGATTGTCCAAGTGTGTGTTCTGGCGCACCTATTAACAAAACAAGTCTAATGGTTTTTTTGTTGGACTGAGGTTCCAAAAATGAAATAGAGTGGAAATGGTGGAAACATGATTTCTACAAAGAGAGCTGGAAACAGCGCTGTCTAGTTAGACTTGTGAAAATTAATAAACAGAAACCTCAGTTAAAATGGAGTTGGGAGGCCGGGGAGAGAACTCTTATGCANTCACTCAGATGAACCTGGCACCTCCTGAAAGTCTTTTACAGGCCTGTGCTGACTGGGCACACTGGCTCCCTGCTTCCTAGTCCAGCCTGGGGCTAAGCAGGCCCCTGAGCGAGGATCCTAGGCTGTGCAGGCAGCCTCATGAACCCACATTCGGGAGCTGCCTGGGTGCCACTTCCCAAAGCAGAGCCCGCGCCTGGGCCGGCCGCTCCAGATCTCTGCGCCTTCTCACGTCCCAGTGTTCCGTGGGCCTGGCTCAGGGTTCCCCGGGGCCAGTGGGTGCCGTCCACACAGGGCGGGGCGTCGAAATCTTAGCTGTTTGCTCACTTCACTTCTCCTTCCCAGAGTTCTGAGCTGCATCGCCAGTGACCACGGTGGTACTGACATGGGGGGAAATTTCATCAGCTTGGTGTGAGTTTCATCTGGAACCCTCTTGCCCAGAGAATAACCTGGGCAAGGAGCGTCTCGGGCAGTAACGCGAACCCAGGCTCTGTGAGGCCTGACTTCGCCCTCACGCTCTCAGACACGCCCCTAGTGTCACTATTGCTGCTGCTCAAAGCCAGACTCCCTGCCCTTAATGAGCCATTGCCAAGGCCTGCAGTGCAGGGGTCCATCAGGGCACGCTCACTGAGGGACTGGGAACAGCCCTCAGCAGAGTCGTCCTAAGAAAGGAGCGAGTGGTTGGGTGACAACAGACCCCTCCAGAGGGATAGGATATGCTGACCGCAACTTGGTGTGTGTTACTCCCAGTGCCCTGTGGTCTGGCCGGGGTCCAGGCCTAGGACCTGAGTGCCCTGAGCCCCACCCAGCCTAGTCCTCCATGGGCACAGCATGCGGAGTGCTGACTTCCAAGACCTGATGGGCTCTCTGTCCCAGGAACCGCCTTGTTCATGGCTGACCCTTGCACTTTCAATCCCAGTGCCATCTCTGTGGTAGACAGTTGACAGACACGATGTACTGAATCACTAACCCACACATATGAGTCAATAAAATAGTAAATCTCAACGGTCTAACGAGACAAATATTTAGCAAGTAAATGAGTTTTAAGTGCAGCCACAGGAAAGACAGGAGGCAACCACAGAAAGAAAAGAAATGTGAGAAATAGGGTCTAATCATCAGCTAGCCCTCAGTGTGGAGGGAGGATATGGCTTTTCCTGTCTAAACCCGGGAAGGCCAGCCACGCTCGAGAGGGATTAGCCAGCTATCTGGCATTTTGCTGAGTTTGTTTGACTTGGAGAGGGTTCCGCCTTCAGCAGTTCTTGTAGTTGAAGAATTTGGGCAGCAGAAGAACTGGAGCAAAAAGGAGTTTATGAAGTCTGTGTGGTTGAGGCTGAGAGATTTGTGTGCATGAAAGGCTGAAATGTGAGAATTTGTCGATAAGGAAATCTAGGGTTCTCTGCAGTTAGAATGGGCGCTCAGAAGTGCCCATGGGCTGAAGGAAGCAGGCCAGCAGGAACCTGAGGTGCCTGCAGGACAGAGAACCAGGATGTGGAGCTTGGTGGAAGGGCCCAGTCTTGAGCAAGACCAGGCTGGAGAGGACAGCCGCCCAAGGCACACTGCTGACACAGCTCTGTGCTTTGTGACATTTTGGGTCTCCATCTCTGTTTCATTCTTCTTTCCATGCCTTGACATGTACCCACAACACATTCATGACAGGCGAATACACACCTTGTAACTTTGTGTGAGCTATCAGTAAATTTGGTTTCTTTTTTTAAAAAATAACTGTTAATTCCCAACCTTGTTTTTCTTCTTTCGGTTAGGCGCCTCTGCAGAAGCTCCCTACCTAAAGAGGTGATGTGTTAACCTGTCACTGACAGAGACTTGGAAAACACCCAAGTTTAATCGTGGCATCAAGGCAAGGCTTCGGGAAGGGCGGCTAAGAAGAACGACATCAAAGCTCATAACACAGGTGATGGTTTTGTAACTTGCCTGTAGAATGTGATGTTGTTTGTGGTGGCTTATTTTAAAAGGAGCTAGAGAGTAAAGGTTTGTGTTTAGTAAGCTAATGAATTGGGAGGGGAGTGTCAGGATTTTTTGTTGTTGCATTTGCTTTAGTTTTTACTTTCTTTTTTGAAATGATTTCTGGTTTATAGACAAGTAGCAAGAATAGTACAAAGAATTTCAATATATCCTTCACCCAGGTTTCCCAAATGTTAACACTTTACCACATTTGCTATATTTCTCCCTCGTTCCCTTCCTCCCTCCTTTCCTCCCTCCCTCCCTCTCTCCACAGACAGGATTCCATAGCAAACAGCTAATCTAGATTATTTATTGACTGGGGATGGGGTGTTAGGTGGGGTGGTGGCATTGGGGAAAATGCTGATGGAAATTATGGGGGGCATGAATGCCCCTTGAAATTTACTGCTTTGCCTCGCTTCCAAGTATGTGTCTCTGTTGGGGGAAGGTGCCTGCCTTATGCTTTGCCACGGACTTTACGATTGCCATTTAAAGCATCTTTGTTTTTGCTGGAATGGGACTACTGTGGTAGTTTGTGGGATTGGAGACTGTTGGTTCTTTTGAAGATATCTAAAAAGGGAAGAATGTAGGGGTTTTGCTTTGGGTTTTATTTGAATTAGCTCAATCTTGTGGGTTTCACATTCTTTCGGGCTTTTCTGAGGATGGAGTTTACAGATGTTCCTTTGGGAGTGAGGCCCAGTGTGTGAGGAGGTGAGAAATGGAGAGGGTTTCAATGCAGTGCCACCTCTCTTACAACAGAGCCAGTCCTGGTGATAGAATCATAAAAAAATAAAGTTGGGATGTGATGGTTTTCTGAATATATTTCTGTATTGAGTGTAATGCCTAATTACTTTTAGCCTGACACTTGAAGCCTCAACAAAGAATACACAGGTAACACGATTATTATGATTTTAAAGATGAAAAATCATCTTTCTAAGTGGCATTTACTGCTCTGTGTGCTTTGGAGGCCCTCCCAGGTAATGT
>NW_017731754.1:489987-494043 GCF_001890085.2 Hipposideros armiger | reverse complement strand
AACAGCTCAGCCAATGGGAGTCCGCCAGAACTCAGCCAGAGAAAGTCAAACTTGCAGTTTCCTCCAATGGAATCGTCGTTTACAACAGCCCTTCCCAAGTGCATAAAAAAGCATTCCTCTCTTGTTTCTCTGGACATGCCGGTGGTTTGCCGTTGGACTGCTTTTCCTGAATTGCAATTCTACGTTGTTTCCAAATAAACCCATTTTGCTGGAGAAATATCTGGCTGACTATTTGTTTAAGGCCAACAGACTCTATCAGTATTGGTTTAAATCTTAAATTGTTATGTCTCAAAGTCATCCTGAAGTCAGAGCTTACTGTGAATAATTGCTTGAAAAATAAGAATAACCATCTCCTGCAATCTGAAACACTGACCCAAAGTACAGACAGGAGATGGTACTGACCACATGATGGACTGAGCTGCTCCTCCACAGTGTAAAGCTCCTGGGGCCTGGACCCCTGAGTGTTATCCAGTAACGTCCTTTGCTACCATCACGGGTCTTTTTGCTCATCAGGAAAGAAGGGCAGGAGAGATAGGGAGATGGCTGCCGGGCTGCCTTCCAGGTCTGACTTCGGACTTGACTGTGGAACAGAGGGATTAAGTCGTTGAAGTTCCTTGTTCCAAAAAATAGAAATTTCTTCAATTTTTGCTGCAGGTGGAGGTGAGCGGCAGGGGAAGAATATTCTTTCAGTTTTGTGTCCCACAGTTGAAGCAAGTTATTGAAATATTGAAGATCTAGAGGAGAAGATCTAAAAACAATGAAAAGATAGTTTAAAATAAATCTTCTGATGTTTCTATGGAAATTCTGGGACAACCCTTATTTTCAGTCTTCACCTGAATGAAGAGATACGGCTTACAGCAGGACAGGCAGAAGAGGGGTCCTTCTGTACTCTTACGCTCCATTTTAGCTATCAGAAAGCGCTTCCTCACCCAAAGGCCCCTGAGGTATTGGAACATATTGCAACAGAGATGGCTATTTGTTGAAAGTTGGAGGGCCTGTTTGGGGGGCCATCTTTGGGGGGCCTGTTCTTCACTGACTGCCACCTCCTCTTTTTTCTGAACTCCTTTCTCCCTGAGCACCAAGCACCTTTTAGGCAGCCCCTCCCCCTGCGAGGGATCCTGGCCAGCACTGCAGCCTCTGATCCTGGCAGAACTCTTTCATTGGTGACCCCTTTTCCTCCTACCACAGTGGAAGCTCACAGTTCTACATTCCTTTCCCATACTGCTTGCTCTGTGCTAGGTGTCACCAGCTCATCAGACCTACAATTCAGCCTACTGGGCACTGGTGCCGACAGACATCTCGTTGAGATCAGTGGAGAATAAAACTCTACTTGTTTTCAAAGCTGTCTTTATTTTAAAACTTGTCCTTAAAAAGCAACCAGACATAATTCATTCTTCTCAAAGCAGGCTTCTGTTCTTGAGCAGGCATGCCAACCGGTCTCCATGGAGACACAGAAACAGTGGATGCAAAGCTGAGGCTGTTGTACAGACCTGTTACTCCACTTGGGGCGAGGTGATGGGCCCAGGCAGCAAGACCTTGGTTGAATCCTTCCCCAGGACAGAGTCAAGCCTAGGACAAGGTTCTTCATCTGTCTGTCTTTCCCCATGCCACATCCCACTTCCTGTGAGTGTTCTGTGAAAGCTGTATATACTTTGGACCAACACCTAAATAAAGGAAGAAGCCACATTTAAACAGTGAATATTTGCTCATTCTCTTTCCACCCCATATTTAAATCATAGTCTTCCTTTGAGCCTCGGTGAGTGCTATGCCTCCTCCATGAAGCTTTCCGTTAACTCCGTCTGCCTTCTCTCCTCTCTGTCTTCTCCGAGCCATGCTCCTCGCTCAGGGACTGTTCTCCACTGCCAGCTGTGCTGGATTGTTCTGGGCCAACTTGGTTAAGCTGGGAGCTATGGTTTCTTGAATCCCTTCCCTGGGTTAGAATTGGCCAATAGAGATTAGCACACGATCTGGAAGGCGAAGGCAGGAGTGAAGCACTGGCCGTTCCTTTCAGAAGTTCATTGTGGTCACATCTGGTGACAGATAGATGCAGAGCTACCCAGCAGCCCCCAGCGTCTCCTTCATCCTCTATCCAGTGCAACTTCCTAGCTCTGCTGGCCTGGTTGACCAATAGCAGCTCCAAGCCCACCACCAGGCCGTGGACCCACAGAGGTGAAAGCCACGGGGGCACAGTTTCCCAGACACCTCTCCGTGAGCCCCTGTGCAGTCTCATTTGGGGCTGCCCACCCTTTCTCACATTTNTTCTCTCTCTCTCTCTCTCTCTCTCTCTCTCTCTCTCTCTCTCTCTCTCTCTCTCTCTCGCCTTTCTTTTTTTCTTCCTTCCTTCCTTCCTTCCTTCCTTCCTTCTTTCTTTCCTCCTTCCTTCCTTCCTTCCTTCCTTCCTTCCTTTCTTTCTTTCTTTCTTTCTTTCTTTCTTTCTTTCTTTCTTTCTTTCTTTCTTTCTTTCTTTCCTCATTCTTTCTTTCAGCTGAGCCATCCTGCCACCTGTTGGCAGCTCAGGAGCAGCTCAGCTCAGGCCAGGAATTGAACCGGCAACCCTGTTGCTCAGAGCTTGCACTCTTGAGCGAGCTCTTAACCAACTGAGCCACGAGGCCAGCCCTTCTTATTTTTTTAATTTTCATTTTTTTTAAGTTTTAGGCGTACAAAACAATGTAATAGATATTTACACTCCTCACAAAATGATACCTGCCCCCCCAATCTACTACCCCTCTGACATCAAATATAGCTGTTACAATTCCATCGACTATATTCCCTATGTTGTACTCATGTCAATTATCGGTAACCTTTGGTATTCTATGTCCGAGAGTTTATCCTAAGATATTACTCCTGTAGATCTAAAATGATTTACACACAAGTATGTTTCAAAATAGTAAAAAAATGTTTATCCATCAGGAATGAGTAAATAAATTATGGAAACCATATGCAGTGGGAAGCAGCACAACCATTTAAAGTGATGTCATAACTCTGTAATTATCTACATTAAAAGATGTCTATGATACATGCCCAAGTGGAAGAAATAAAAGGTTATAGAAATATAAAAAAACAAAACAAAACCAAAAACCAAAAACAAAATTGACAGGGTATGTGACCACAGTTCAAAAGCAAAAAGGTAACAGGAAAATCCTATGTTTAAAAATTAAGACAAATATCTAAATAAACCACAGATAAAAAAAAAATCTCAACAAAAATATTATTTTTTCAAAACACACAGGATGTAACAAAAACAATGTTTAAATGGAAATCTTCACCTTAAAATGTTATATTAGGAAAAAATATAGGCTGAAAAAACGCAGTGAACTAACTGTCCATCTCAAGACATTAGAGAGAACAAAATAAATATAAAGAAAGGAAGTAATAAAAACAAAAGCAGAAAATACTGAGATAAAAAACAAAATATTGATGATCAACAAAGCCAAAGTTGTGTTTTTTGAAAAGATGAATAAAATGGATAAACTATGGGTGAGACTGATCAGTAAAAAAACTGAAAGAAGGTGCAGATGTCAACACTGGAAATGAGAACGGGGACACAGAGGCCGAGGTTTGAAGGATGAGAGTGAGTTAGGAGGTGATGAAGGAGGAGGGGTACCCTGGGCAGCAAGGACAGAGGCTGAGGCCAGCTGCTCACTGCCAGGAGCAGGTGGAGTGAAGGGCGGCTGTCAGGAGGGGCAGGAGGCCAGGAAGGCCAGGAGGGTCCGCACTGAGAAGGGTTAGCTGAGGAGCCTGGGCTCTGTCTTGAGAACCAAGGGGAACCACTGGCGGATAGGAAGACAGGGAGGAATGGGTGCAACAGATTTTTCTCTTTAGGCTGCCAGTCCTGGCTGCAATTTGGAAAATGATGAGGAGATGGGGTGGAGTGGGATGCAACCTGGAGAGGGGAAGGCCCCTGAGGAGGCAGATGCAGCCATCCAGGCAGGAAGGATGTGGCTGGAACCAAGGTCCTGGCGTTGGGAATGGAGCAGGAGTGGCAGGATCAGACACATCTTGGGGTGCAAGTTGAGGACAGAGGACATAGCCCTCAGAGACACCAATATTTAAGGG
>NW_017731754.1:427748-479912 GCF_001890085.2 Hipposideros armiger | reverse complement strand
CCCCTACAAATACTTTTGGATATATGACCTTTCCACTGCTTCCCCTCTCCCAGAATTGGAAGATGGAGACCCCAGGCAATGTAAGAGCCTGCTGCTAAATTCCTCGGTATGAAGTGATTTAGGCGTCAGCGTTTCTGTGTAAAGATCCGCCATCATTTCTTAGTGCTTTGTCTCAGGAAAATGGAGTGGAAAGTGATGATTGAACCCATTTGCTTTTTCCCTCTCCACCCAGCTGACTACCAGTGGCAGCCTTTTTTTCCAGAGGCTTCCATCAAAGGAAGGGAGACTCAGGGGAACCAATGTTCAATGGTGCTCAAGGCTCTTGTTTCATAGATGGGTACTCAGAAGTATTAACTACATGTGAGGAACAGTAAGTACATGGGCTCCTAGAATTTCTAGTAGTCCACGTGTTCGTGGAATATTCAAGTCTTTCTGTGAAGAAAGACCAGACTTGGAAGTCTGATAGCCCAATGAACAGTCATACAAATTAGAAGCTTTCCTCCTGCCTCCCTTCTTTTCTTTCTTTCTTTTCTGTCATAAACATGTTTTGGAGTCTTAGAATCTCCAAGTTATATACTAAGTACTGACAAAATACAGAAGGCAACCTGGTGTTAATGTCAGAAGTCCTGTAAAATGGTTCTTTTAAAGTACTGCAGGGACACAGAAGAGAGATGTCAGGATGGAAACCTTTCCCAACAGGTGGCACGTTGAGTTGCGTCTCTCGCCACGACCTACTCAGGAAAGGTAGGACCAGCAAAAGGAAGGTTTTTCTGGGAAAACCTTCTCTATGCCTCCCAGCAACGAAAAGATACTGCCGCTTCATTATTTCCGCCAATCTTTACTTGTTCCCTGCTTTTGAAAGCGGTCCCAGGTCACCTGAATTCTAGCTCTCAGCACAAGCCCGGGGCTATAACATTCCTCTGTGACTTCACTTCTCGAGATGTTGTGACCCTGTTCTTAGTGGCCCCTGCCTTGCCCGGCAGGGCTCTGAGTGGCCCTGTTAGCTTGCCCGACAGGCTTTCCTGATGATCTTCGTGAGGACTACGGCAGCTGCTGCTTTACAACTGAATTTTTCTGTTCTAAAATATCTAAATTTTCTGTCTGGCCGTTAAAATAGCTTTCTGCTGCTTTGTCATTTTTGTGATTTCATATTTCATTCCTCCAAACATTTAATACAGACTTGAACTATGTGTGACGATTTTAGTATCTGAAGCGCTTGGGTGAGGGCCCTACATATGTTGTTTTTGTTTCTGTTAATGCACAAGTGTGGCCACGTTTTGCTTGTGGATTTGGTCTTTGGTTGTGAGCTCGAATTTGTTTGCTCTTCATATTGGGGAACCTGGGTCTGTTCCTCCAGAGAAGATTTGCACTCGCTGCTGCCAGGACCCAGGGCACTGTAGCGTCTTCAGATTGACAGCTTCATGCAGGAATTTCAAATTCCTCTTTCCACTGAGTAGTAGGTGCAAGGCTCTGTTTTTATCGCAGAGTCATGTCACCACTTGTTCTCATGCCACCCCTGCCTGATACTTTTGTGGAAAGCTTATGGCTCCCTGCTCTAGTTTTGGCTGGAAGACTTTTAAGAGGTAATTTTGTCCTTGCAGATTGCCCTTCCTCCCTAGAGCCCAGCCATACAAAAAAGAAAATAGTATAAAGTTCATTTTATCCGGGATCCAGCTTTGTGCGTGTGCGTGTGTGTGTGTGTGTGTGTGTGTGTGTGTGTGTGTGTGTGTGGTCTGAGCACTGTTGGTGGAGTCCTATCTCTTACTCTCTCCAGAGCTGTTTCCCTGGAAAATTCAGCTTGATTGAGTCCGTAGAGTAAGTTTACTTCCTTTGACGTATTTTTAGCATCACTACTGAACTATAATTATGCACTGATGATGTATAAGTGGATACTGTAGATGAGGGAAGACACTTTCAAAGCCTGTTTTATTAAACATTCTTAAAATTGCTCTATAAATGTCACAGAGTAAAACTTAAAAAGTTTTCAACAAGCTGAACCCAGAAATAGTATGTTCTGTCTGGTTTATTTTGTGCTTGTTTCCTTCTAGGGTAGATTTTAGATTGTCCTGAGGCCAAACTCTTTTTAACTCGAAAGTATTCCATGTTGGAACAAACTATACAAAGTTAACATTGAGAATTAGATTTCTAACCTGTTAGTCTAGGAAGTCCTATTTAAGCATAAACATAGTGAGTAAGATGTAACTGGTCTATTCTCTAGAGATGCTCTGAAGTGTTAAGAACCTGCAAAGTGGAGCAGATTATGAAGTTGCGGTGTCTGGTGTTAATATAACCCAATGAAAAAGAAAAAGAAAAGCAAAGGTAACATGAGGAAGTGATGCAATTATAAGAATATATATTTATAGACATTTGTAATTAGACTCAAGATATTTTTGTTTTGTAAAATATAGGTAAACACTTTTATTTTTGTAAATGTGTAAAAAGACAATGTGTAAATACTTTTACTTTTTTTCTGAGTGGTCTGCATGCAAAAATGACTCTTTGTCCCTAGTGTACACTGTTTCTGTGAGAATATCTTTATTGTCACCCAGGACTAGGGGCACCAGTCCCTGCCTTGTCCACATCCTCTCCTGGTTAAGAACTTGCAAATCTCTTCTTCTGAGTCTAATCTGCCATTAAACCGTCTATTGAGCTCTTAATTTCTATTATTATATTTCAGTTCTAGAATATCCATTTTATTTTTCTTTATAGATTCTACTTGTTTGGTGAAAATTTCCACCTTGTCATATATTTTCTGAACTTATTAATCACAGTTATCTTAAATTCCACATCTGATAACTCCAACAGCTGGATCTCCTGTGGTTATTTCTCTATAATCCCTTTTTTTTCCTCTTGGATTTTGGTCACTTGGTTATCTTTCCTAGTATACCTGGTAATTTCTTATTGAATGCCCAGAATTGTATATGAAAAATTACAGAGGCTCTGGGTAACGTTACCTTTTTCCAGAGAGACATTGTTTTTGCATCTGGCAAGCAGCTGGAGTGGGGGCAGGTTACCGAAATCCAGTCTTGGATTGAGCTGATTAGAAGCTGGTTTCAGTTCTTGTGAAGGTTGGTTTATTTCCGGTTCACTCATATCTCAAGTTGCCCCAACCAAAAGCCTGTGTGGGTCTTGACCTCCAATTTTTGTCCCCACAGCACCATGAGACTACTGAAAGCTCTCTGTAACTACTCAGTCTCGTAGGCACTGCATACAAATCACTAAGTTTCTTAGGGGAAAGCATGGCAAATATCAGTCTCACTGCTCTGTGTATCCTTTGCTCTAGGATCCTGGCTCCTCATGTGATAGGTGCCTTGGTGACCCCTGGATTCTAATTTTTAGCTTTCTAGTTTTGTGAGACTGCAAAAAAGGTCTGCTTAGCTTCTCATTCCCCTAGCTACCACTTTTTCCTTGGTTTTGCAGACTTTTAGACAACATTGTGTATAAATTAGCAATTTCTTTAAAAGAAAAGTGGTGTGTAATGTCAGGCTCATCAATATGTTTTCTTTCTCTCCAGGGTCTTAGCCCCTTAGCCACCTTGACAGTCCCCCAGTGCCTTCAAACAGATTATTTTTGTGTTTTATTCAGCTTTCTAGTCATAATTGGTAGGAAGTTTTATCTGTTACAAGTTAGTTCATCAAAACCAGAATCAGAAATCTTGTCAACTCAGTCTTCACCCATTCATATTATGTGCTTATTATGTGACTTTACTTCCATTATGGATATAACGATGATAAAACAAAGTCTAAGAACGACCATCTATTTCAGACCAGTAAATGGATAACAACAATACAATGGAAATAAGTAATTATTGTAGAACATAAGTTAATTAAGTACATAGCGTGAAATAGAAGCACTGGGGAAAGTGCTTAGTTCTAAGACCTGAGTCATAGAATGCTTCATGGAAGAAGTGATGCTGGAATTGAGTCTTGAGTAATAACTAGGACATCACTAGATGAAGTGGGGTGCATTTGAGGTTATGCTTCAAATTATGACTGGATCGAATTTGAGAATTGCCTGAGTGCTATGTTTAGCTAGTGTGTTTTTCTTCTTAGTTGAAACATTTATTTTCTGCTCTAGTGTAAATATCCTCATTCTGCAGAATTACAGGAATATGCTTTTGGTTAATAGCGGATCGATCTTTTTATTCACTGTCATATATTGTCTTGGATTAAGAACATACACACTCCCACAAATCTCAGGGAAACTGAAGATGTATATCTGAGCCTTAGCCTTAGGGCTTCTCCTATCTGAATCACTCACTTTCCCAGGTACCCATTTCTGTTGATGGTTCCACCCCTCCAGTTTCATAGGTTGGAAAGCCTAGAGTCATCTTGCACTTGCCTTCATTCTTTAAATCTATTTTTTTACCAAGATTTTTTTCTTACATAAGGTTCTCTTATTTCTCCTCTTGGGCTCCAGTCACCACTCATGCGTAAATAAATCTGATATCTTTCTATGAGGTCCCCCTGACTCCGGTTTCTCCAGTCTATTTGTATACTACTTCCAGATTAATCTTCACAAGCCAGAGCTTTCACTATGTCATTTTTCTGACCCAATATCTGTATTGGCTCTCTATTACCTCTCATATAAAGTCTACTTCTTTGTGGGATGTTGGAGAATTGCCATAATCTGGTCCATCCTACTTATCTAATCTTGTTTTCTGTTACTCTCAAACCTGGAATTTCTGTACTAAGCTGGGAAGACCAAACTGTGAATATTCAAATGGGATTTGGATAAGCTGTATTAAATGCCCAGCTTAAGAGGCAAGACATTTTTTAAAAACGCTAACTTGCCTCTTTATGTTTTCCTCAAAGTTAAAGCCTTAGTTATTTAGAAGAGTTTCTTCAATAGACTGCAGTTTCTTGTCTAGAGTTAGGGATTTCTGGTGGTTTTCTTCATTTCCTCTTTGTAGCTTCCCTTTATGATTAGGGTATAGTGAAATAGCTATAGGTGCAACTCTTTGCCTTTCTTCTATTTTCTGCTAAGAGTTAATGAATTTGATGAGTATATTCTGGGTTTTGGTAAGGGAACAGATTTAGGTGTCATACTTATTTCTTAGAGTTTGTGTGTACAGGTGCTCATCTAGGATTGTCAGGCTGCAAACTGGTAGGTGCTATCCTGCTCAAGACCCATAAGAAGAGATGAGTATTTAAAGAGGAATATAGAAAACTGCCCCCTTTACCTTTTGTGGGTCCTAACAACTTATAATATGTTGCCGTGTTGATGGAAGCAGTCCAGAACTGGGAGGAAGTTGGAACATATGTTCAGATCTCCATATGCTGCAAGTCATGTTCCCTTTTATTATGTATTAGATAAACATAATAAAGCATAATGACTTATTTTTCTAACATTCTATGGGTCAGATTAAACTACATTTTTCATTCTATTGGGTACCCCAGGGATACCGTCTACTCAACAGATATGTAGGGAATGAGTGTCCTGGCAGCATGAACACTCCAAGCCAGTTTTCTCGTTATCGTCTGTGAATGCCGTGTTCAGGTTGCCCTCTGAGTCGCGTCCATGTGCTCTCCATGTTGTACCTCACGTCTTCCTCGCAGCTTATCCAACCTCCTGCCCCTTCCTGAAGACCAAGCTTGATTTCATTTTCTATGAAATCTTCTCAACTATTTTAGGCTCTTTTCTAAACTCCCTTTTCATTTACCATTAGTTCCTCATGGTTTAGTGTTTAGATTGTCTCCAAAGATGGGTACTGTGGTTGTCATTAGTGCTTTCACCAAGTATTTCTGGTTCTCTCCCATTCAGAGCACATGGTAAGATAGCCATTCCCTGCCCACTTAGAGTGAGGTGTGGCCGCATAACTTACTTTTGCTAATGAAATATGAGTGGAATTGACATGTGTAGTTTCTAGGTGGAAACATTAAAAGATTGTGAGATAATCACACCTCCCCTTTCTTCTGTTACTACAATCAGCAATTGAAGAAGGTGGCTGTTCTATTATTAGCCTCCGCTGCTGAGTGACTATAGTGAGTGGGGCCTCCTACTGGTCTGTGTTAGACATGGAACTTGAACAAAAGAAGGAACCTTTGTTTAAGCCCCTAAGGTTTGGGTTTTTTTTTTAATTACTGCTGCATATGGCCTATCCTGACTAATTCAGGTTACCCCCACCCCTCACAGTGCAGGAACGAAAGTTTTTATACTTGGAAATTTATTGCCGGGAGGCCAGAGAACTAACTTATTTGAATTCTGCTGTAGATTGACTTCTTTTTGTTAGGTGCTCACATTGTCTTTGGAGGTCCTGGAGTTTCTGATGAATAATGAGATTATATGCCATGGAATGATAGGATTCTGTATATGAGTAAACTTTCCTTTACTCTAAAAAAAGGCCCTGAGATAATCAGTGTTCAAGGGACTCCCTCTTATATTTCTAATAATTCATTAATTATTAGGATCTTAGTTAAAGGAAAGATTGGTGCAAGGAAAGTTTGTGAGATTGCTACTTTATAAATTTCCCAAAAGCTTATCATCAGCCTGGATCACAGGGGAAGGACCTATAAATATTTGTGTGGGTTGTTAGAAAACATGGGCTGTAGTCTAATCAAGCTGTGATGTTTCTCTGGACATGGACACATTTTGGCTCTTATTATCATGGCAGCCCTCCCGGACTTAATTCTCAGTTGATCATCTTTCTCTGGATACCAGATGCTTCATCTCCAGCCCAGGGCCTCTGGGGACAGAACCTGGTACTTCCTGTGGTGCTGCAGCTGTTATTTCATTTGGAGAAAGTAGGACTTGCTGGTGAATTGGTGGCTGAATTGTCTAATTTCCTATCTAGAAAAGCTGGGTAAAATCTCTTTGGGTTAATTTATAGATCCCCAGAGTCTCAATTAATGCTCCTGGCTTTCTGACATGTTTCGTGGTTGAGTCCTCCCCTGGGAGCTACTGGGTTAGTACTGAGGCTGTTACACCCATCATTGCTATAAAAGCTCTACAGCCCACAAAGGTGTCTCAGGAAAACGTCACTACGGTGAGCATTTCACATGCTGGGAAGTTCTTTATTGTCGCTTCCACTGCTTGGTCCCCTGCAATGCCATTTGGAGCTGCTCATTCCCATTGCAACAGCTGTGGTCAAGAGCTCGGTCTCATCCTGCCTGAACTACTTGGATAAGCTTCCTGGCCAGCCTTCCTGCCTCGACTGGTCTCTTTCCTCTTCCTTCTCCAGGGGCTCATATGGACTGTGCTAAATAGATCTCCTTTGGCTGCAAATAATGACTACCTAACTTAGGAAGGTGGGCCATCCAAAACCTAAGGATGAGAAAACGGCTGGGTCTCAGGATTAACTGAAACCCAGAGACTTAGAAACCACCAAGAATCTCTCTTCTCCCTGCCTGCTCCTCGTGCAGCATTCTCCTCTGCTCAGCAAGCCAGAGCACCAGCATCCACATCGTAGGAACCATGGCCACCCAGTGACGGAGCTCCACGTCTAATAGCTGCTGCCCCAGGAGAGGGGTGGGTCATGGAAAACACACTTGCCCATGGAAATCGTGTGGCTGGAGGTGGGGTACTGGGAAATGGTTCCCAGAAGAAGAGGGGGTGCTTGTCTGACAAACAATAGGTGCCTGTTACCCCAAACAGCAAGAAGAATCTCCCTTCAGCTCCTTCCACGCCTGCCACACCTGAGCCACCAGCCCTCATACAACCTGTTTCCGTTTCTGAGTTTTATAGAGAGTCTTTGTTCACCGTCTTGTAATACCCCTGCTCGTTGGGAAACAGTCTTCCTTTTCACGTATAAAACTCACCTTCTGCACGAATTTCAACCAACCATACTGTTTCCAGAAACACTTCCAGCTCTTGCTTGCTGTAGAGCTGGTTGAGTAAATTAACATGTGGATACAAATATGTCAGCTGCAGCCTGACTTCTTCTAGAGATCTTGATACAAGTGATGGGAGCTCCCACTCCTCCTGATTTTGGAAGCCCACAGCCCTCGAAAGCTTGTTACGAATTCCCGAGAGGGCTCAAGTGCTTCTCATACAATTTCTATTCTATTGGGTTGTCGGAAAAGTCATGACGCATTTTCGCAACGAAAACCAGAAAAAACACGTCATGACTTTTCCGACAGCCCAATACATAGAGTTGTTCCTGGTATAAAACCCACCCTCTTTTTGTCAAACCAAAGCAGCCCAGTCCGATAACCGCTTGTACAAGTTCATGTGGGCCTCACAGACTTGACCAGTGCTGTCAGTTTGGAGACTGAAGTGGGAGGGGCGGCCTCTCAGCCACACACACAATTCAAGAGCAAAGAAGTCTGGGCCATTAGCAGCCTCTACTGCTCCCCACTAAACCTGACCCGCCAAGGCCCATCTTCCTCCTGTCGGCTCTGTTCTGTTCCTCTTCCCCTCTTCCCCTTGTCACTCATCTCCTCCCACCTCTCTGATGCAAAACTGATAGATCCCCCCCTCTTTCAGGTCATGTTGCTGCTCTCAGTGTAGAAATGAAGTTGAGACAGAAAGCTGGATCCAAGTCACCTTAAGGGTGCTTGGCTGCCCACTTACTCATTCCACGTGGCTTTCTGCTCGGGTCCTAAATCCTGGTCCAATATGCTGTGACCTGGGAGCAGAGCTGGTCTTCTGTATGGAACACAGAGCATGGGGCACTGCTGCTTACTCGGGAGAAGGTGGGTTGGGGCCATGCTCCCAGGACGCGGTTGCTTCCTGGCAGGGGCGTGAACTTCTCCCACATGGGTCACTCAGGGCAGGTGTGGAAGTAGGAAACAGCATGTGGACGGGCATGAGCATTCATTTTTGTTTCTTTTCTTACAGACGAGGGACATTTCTGAGCAAGACACAGGGTTTTCATCTGGATGGGTTGAATTGGAGCTAAATATAAACTTTGAGGAGGGAATATGGTGATTTTGCCAGGGGAGGGATCCCAGGCTGAGCCGGATCAGCGAGGGGTGTGAGTTCTCCCTTCCTCCCTCTCTCCTTTTTTCCTCCCTCCCTCCTTCCCCCCCTTCTTCCTTCTTAAAAAGGGGGATTTGAGCTTCTTTTTCCCAGTAATGTGAAGACTATGAGAAGAGCATACTTCCTCCTGGTCCTCTGATTCTGGATATAGCCTCCTTCATTCATTTATTCGTTTGGTCAGTATTTGTGGTGCCATTTATAGGAATGGGGGGATATAGCCTTCAAGTCTTAGATGAGTAGCTTCAACATAGCAATAGATAAAATAATAATAAAAAAGACACCAAGACAAACTAAATTCCATTAATTAGAAAGTCTGCACCAGTGATTTTTAAACTCAATCAATTAAGAATCACTAGGGAAATTTAAAAGAATACGTATTCCTGAGTTCCATGCCTAAATCTCTGACTTTTAACTTTTTTAAGACAATTATGAAGTTTATTTGAAAATTTTTAATTACAATGGGACATCTTAACATTTTTTTCTCAGGACATGGAAAACACAGTATTTGTCAGCATACAAAAGCTTAGAAAACAGTTGCACATAATACTTTTATGAAACATGGAAATGTTCACTTGACAAGAAAATACATGTACTTTAAAAAAATTTTTTTTTTAAAGATTTTTATTGGGGAATTAGGGAGATGGGAACAGCACTGGGGAATTGGGGAAGGGGAACAGATAAGTTGCTGTCATTTTGGTCTTCAGTCTAGTTGTGGAGGATGTTACTTCACAGGCCCAAGTTGGCACCATCATTGCGTTCTTCCCTGGCAAGGCAGATCAGTCACCGGCTTCTGGACGGCCGCTCACTGCGGCTGCTGGCCGCTCATGCTGGCTGCTAGCTACATACGGTAGCCCATGGCAACCTACTGCCACAGGGGCTGCAGCCTACGCCATCGCCGGCGACTCATGGCAGCCCAGCTCCAGGTTGAGCTGTTGTTCAGCATCTTAGCTGTGGAGGGCAGTGTCACTGGCCCTCATATGTGGGATCTGAACCGGGGCCCTCTGGCGTCCCAAGACAGTTCTTAACCATCGCGCCACTCGGCCGGCCCAAGAAAATACATGTACTTTTAACCACATACAATCTAACATGATTGAAAACATACGGAGGGATTATATTTTGCTAACAGTCAAAGGAAAAAACCTGCAGTCTTCCCGATGGGCGTCCTTTTCGATGGCACCATGCAGATGTCATGGTGAATCAGGAACACGTACTCAGGATCACGGTTAACAGCAGAAGGTGCTTCCTATACAAATTAGAGCTCATACGGATGTAATCGACAAAAGAGGGGAATCAGGCATAAGTATGAAAGGCTGAATCAGTGTCTTGGTGGCCATAAGATGGTTTACAGAAAACTCCGGCAGTTGGTGGTGCTTTGGAGGATAGTCTTGATTGGAAGGCAAGGAATCTGGATAATGGGCTGGAAGATGTCACCACAGGCCCTAGGTATCTCTCTGTCTGTCTGTGTGTCTGTCTGAATGGCGGCTCCAAAATCTAATGCCTTCTTCTTTTGTGCCTTCTAAATCCATGCAGGCAAGCCTCTTAATGAATGCTAACATGGGACCACAAAGGGGGTGGATTCTGAAAAATCACGGTCCTACCATTACCCAATGGGAGGGAAAACCTCCAGCTTTAGATTTTGTTGCCCTATCACAGGTTCCTCTTCTTAATTCAAAGTCTACTCGTCAAATAGCAGTCAGAAGGAAGGACAAAAAGCAAAGGGCCAAATGCGAAAATAATTCACATGTAACTATTTTTTCCTAAACTTTCCATACACAAAATCTATTCCAACTATTTAGGAAAAGACTCCTATAGTCATCACCCCCGAAAAGGAGCTTTGCAGAGGGAAAGGTAGAATATATATAATGGACAAGAGATATAAAGAACTACCACAGGTCACTAGGAAAACCAAATACCAAACTGTCATTTTTCAATGGACCCCTAAAGCAGAGCAAATAAAATATTATAAAAAGATATTTAACCTAGCTGCATATAAAAAATACACTTCAATCCACCCATGTATCTAATGGGCTTCAAAATGGAGAAAAAATACTGTTAAATGTTTTAGGGGAAAAGCGCTACCTATTAATCTTATGTACTACTGTTGAAAGACGACCCTCATGTTTATCTCATGTGAATATTCATTTCTGAAAGTAATGAGTAGAAATGCGCAGCCAATGATGCGCTGTAAAATGAGGTGCAATACACACAATATGTTTACAACATTAATGAGAACTCTTTTATGTTTAAAACTCCGTGGACTAACTTCTGTCAAGCTTTCTTATGTTACCTACATTTTACTTTCTTTTTTGGGGGAAATTTTCACTTGTAAGAATGGGGACCAACTCAAGGCTTTCCCATGCTGTTTACATTCAAGAGTTTTTATGTAGTGAATCCTTTTATGCTTTTGAAGGGATCTGGGATAACTGACCCTTTTTCAAAGTCTGCACATTGATATGGTTTTTCTCCAGTGTGCATTTTCATATTTTCGAAAGGTTGTGTGATAAATGAAGACTTTGCTACATTGCTTACATTCATCCAGTATGAGTTCTCTCATGTTTCCACAGATAACGGAGACAAGTAAATGCTTTACTGCATTCTTTATATACATATGGTTTCTCTCCAATGTGATTTCTTTCATGTGTTTGAAAACTTTGATAACATCTGAAGGCTTTGCCACATTCCTTACACTCAAAGGGTTTCTCTCAGCATGAGTTTTTCGTGTGTTCGTAAGGACCTGTATCCTCTGTAGGCTCCCCCACATTCCTGACACTCAAAGGGGTTTTCTCCAGTATGATTTCTCAATTGTTTTGGAAGATTACTGGGATACCTAAATGCTTTATTAAATTTTTTACATTTATAGGATTTCTTGCCAGTGTGATTTATTTCATGTTTTTGAAGATAACGAAGACAACTAATGTTTTACCACACTCCCTACCACATTCATAGGACTTCTCTCCAGTGTGATTACTTTCAGGTCTTCACAAACTTTGATAATATAGGAAGGCTTTTCCACATTTCTTATATTCATAGGGTTTCTCCTGTGTGAATTTTTTCATGACCTCGAAGAGAACTGAGATAATTGAATGCTTTACTACATTTTTTCTACATTCATAGGGTTTTTCTCCAGAGGTGTGGGATCCTTCAAGTATTTGAAGTGAAGCTGAAGACCTAAAGGTTTTCCTACATTCCTTACAGACATTTGTATGTTTTCTCTTTATTGTGATTTTTTTCATGTTTGTCAAAAACTGGAGATAACTAAAGGCTCTCCCAAATATGTCATAATTATATAGTTTTTCTCCATAATTTTGATACTCATGTGGTTTATGTCCAGTGTGATATCTGATGTGCATATTATGGGATGAAGGATGCACAAAGGTTTTCCACACAAACTATATTCCCGTAGTTTTACTTCAGGAAGTGTTTTCTTCTTTAGACTGAGATTTGGAGTAAGGGTAAAGTTTTCTCCACCTTGACTACTCTTTTCCATTTTGCAGAGTCTCTCTAACATTGGACTTTGCTTTTCTTCCCTGGTTTTTGTACTGATCTTCAATATCACGATCTTCCCACTTCTTTCCTACTGAGGCAGGTTCCTTAGGGTTCCTGTGTCACATCTCTGTACACTTTCTTCTGTGAAGGACCCAGGAAGGTCCCCTCCTTCAGACCACACACCACATCTTCAAAGTCCTCAGAGTCCTAATCTGTCAACTTGGAGTCCTCTGAACACAGAACCCAGGCTTGGTGGGGTTCACAGTACAACACAGAGCAGCGCAGCTCACAGGAGGGCCCCCAGCAAGCAGCAGCTCGCAGTGTAGGAGCCTCCAGGTTCCTCATCAGCTTGGCGGATAAGAAGAACATTCTGTTTCCTGGGTCTCCCTAGTCCTTCCTACGACTCCCACGTCCAGTACAGCTCACAGCAGGACAGACACTGCAGCAGACCCACTAGGGACCGTGAAGGGCAGGTGACACTCGAGCCTGATTTTTAACTTTTAACATTGTAAGAGCTTCCCAGGAAATTCGTATCGAGTTTGCCCAGCACTGCACTGCGAATTAGTGTTTGGAAAAATACTGTAGATGACAGAACAAGTCTCTGAAGTCAAGGATGGGACAACCTCTGAGTGGCTGGCTTATCATGCTTGTCCCATTTGCCAATGAGGAAAGTGCCAGAGGAGGGAACCTGGCCCTAGTGACAGACAGACAGCCGTCTGCCACACAGACACCTGTGTACATGCCCTGAGAGTCAAGACCCGCACACTGCATTTCTGCTTGAAATACCTTGAAGGGGGGACGATGACCTGTTAGACTTTTATTTGGTGCAGTTGGCCACCGTGAAGCTTCAGTCTCCGTACTTGCCTGGTAAATTTCCATCTGTTTCCCTCTTGACCCAAATTCCCTGGTGTGGGGCAGTGGTATTAAAGACCTTCCTCAAACCTGTGACGGATCATTGAAACTTACTTGGAAAATAATAATAATAATAATAATAATAATAATAATAATAATAATAATAAAACAGTCCAACTTCACGCCCTGTGTTCTTTAAGCATGCCTTTCTCCCGCCAAAGCATTTTCAAGGCATTTGTCGTTGCTTTGGGGCAGGCTTTTATCATTAGCATCATCATCACTGACACTTCATCTGGGGCCCCGTTTACTTTTTTATATGTTTAGTGAGAGGTACAGGTCTCATAACTAGAGCAACTTACTCGAAATAACTTGTGTGGGGTGGCTACCCAGAGAGCCTATCTCAGCTACTTTCATAATAAAACAACCCACATTGAACAGTTCAGTTAGCCTCCTTACATCATATTCCTTCTCGAATCATGTAGTGTACATTTTGGAAACTATATTAAAATACTGCATTACCCACTCCCCCCTACCCCCCCACCCCCAGCGCTTCAGTCTTTTTTATTTTAGTTCACTCCTGGATTTTCTCCTCAAGCTGTGGGGAAGGGGAGTCATGGATAAGTTCATCCTTTGCTTTAAAGTGACACAACTAGAAATGTCTGATTTCTCTCTGTTTGGAAAAATTGAGTAGTCACAGAAAATCCTTATGACAGTGTTTACACAAGTAAGGCCTAAAGGGACATTCCTCCTGTTTTCTCTCCCTCCCCCCTTTCCTCCCTTCCTTCCTCCCTTCCTTCCTTCCTTCCTTCCTTCTTCCTTTCTCCCTTCCCTCCCCCCCATTTCCACATTTACTAAATATCCATAATGTGCCAGGCGTTGTTCTAGTTTCTGAATTAGACACAAAAGTGAACAAAATACAGCCACGGCTCTTGAATGTCTCACAGTCTACTGAATCTTTTCAAGAGGACAGCCTAAGAAGTGTATAAAATTGCTTTCATTAGTATAAAGTATAGAACTATCTGAAGATGCCACAGCAAGCTTTTAGGATTGCCTTCCAGAGGAGTTTCCCATACTCCCCTGTTCAAGGTCCAGGCCTAGAAAGACACAAGATTCTTGGGTCAGACATAGGACTTTATTACTCACAGCAACAGCAGTAGACAGACTATCAGCATTTTGTTTTGCACTGGTTCCGAGCCCCAGTTATCACAGAGCACTGCCAAAGGGCCAGATGACACCCATGCACACAGCGGCTTGCATTATAGGAGAAGATCCTGGTTTAGAGAACCTGTCTTCTCCTTCGTACTTTCCACATAGTTCCGTATTCTTCTCAGCCTGGTAGTACAAACCTTAGCACTGAACGAGCCCTGGGCACTAGTTTTAGATCCATGTATCAAAATCTGGGGTTGGCAAACTTCAGCTCACAAGCCAAATCTAGCTTGCAGTCTGTTTTTGTATGTTTCTGGAGGCAGCAATGATTTTTAAATTAAAAAAAAAAAAAAGAAAAGAAAGATACAGTCCAGAAAGCCTAAAATATTTACTATCTCAAGCTTTATAGTAGAAGTTTGACAACTCCTGTTCTAGAAGAAATTGAGTCACATTATAGGGGAAAGATTACCATGTAGAGAACTAGCAGCTACCTGAGATTCCAAATCTCAGCTACCTCCATCCCCAGAATGGAGGTGCTGGAGGAGTGGGCAAGCATGCTACTTTTTTGTTCTTTGGGGAGTCCTGCTTACCTCCTTGGTAGAAAGCAAACTGTATGAGATCTCTCAGGTTATAAAATTGTATACACACACACACACACACACACACACACTATGTATATATAGTGTTGTGAATTAAAACAGCAGAAGTGAAGAAGAGAATGCGAATTATTGTTCCAATTATGATATGTGATTTAAACATGTGAGCAACCCTGGCTTGTCTTCCTCTCCCTGTTAAGTGTAGCTACAGAGTCAATTAGGACTTAGATGATGTTCTCAGATCTGGGGAATGTGTTGCGGAGTGCCAGGAAAATAATACTAAAGTGTCTGTGCATGCGTGGAGCGAGGTGGACAGCTGCTCAAACAAATTTCCTTTGTGTAGTCACCATCTGAGCTTTGTAGAAATTCTCTCCTCTCAAAGTCATCTTGGAGTCCCTGAGTCCTTAGATCCTGAAGTCTCATTTTTTTTAAGACCCTTTCTATTGTCATAAAGATCTAAGATTTTTGCTCATACTTTATATATATTGAAACATGCTCTCAAAAATATTGAAAATTGAGAAATATGCTTGAGAATATTTACGCTTACTTTAAAATGACAGTGGCCTACTTTTTTCTTCAAGGCTCTTCCTAGAGTTGACTCCAGCTTCTAACCTTGGCCTTGGACTGTGGCAAGCGGTTGAGTGATGTACAACACAGGAGACTTGACTTACGGAAGTCTGATGTTGAGTGAATCAAGGGTTCTGCCAAAAGAAGTGGAAATTTGAAGGATGGTGGCTTGCCACCTTTAAAGCAAAATAGCAGTTTTAAATCAGAATGTTCTATCATCTTAGAAACAGATGTTAATAAGATAGGACATTTTAATGATGTTTCAGAGTAATGGGACCATGCTGCATAGTTTTCTAATATTTATCTAATTCTTACTAGGTGACAACAGAGTACAGAAGGACCACTGGTGCTGTTCTGTGGGCTTTCCATGTATTAACTTGTTTAATTCCCACGTCCCATGAGGCAGATACTATTATCCTCATTTGACAGGAGAGAGAACTGAGGCACAGAGAAGTAAGTGGTGCGGTTCATATACGAAGCCTGACGATTTAGTTCCAGAGCTTGTAGCCGTTCTTGACTGAGCGCTCACCTTCTCAGAACCTCTAGTCATGTACTGGAAGGGTGAGTCTTAACGCTGGTCATAAATTAGAATCACCTGGGAAATGTTAAGAAAACTAGCATGGCCTGCGTCTCACTCAGACTTACTTATTGAGGTGCTGCTACATTCAGGGTACCTCCTAATACATGATCAGGATGGAGAACCACTCCTCTAAGGGATTGTCTTAGTTCAAGCACATGAAATTGATATTTAGATTTGGATTTCATTGGTCAGAGTAGGGGACCAGATACTATTGATAATTTTTAAAAGCTCCCACATTATTCTCCTGAGTACCTATGGTTGAATATTAAAAACTCATAATAATAATGCTCCTTATATGGCAACATTAAATAGAAATAATTAATTTTGCATTTCATCTAAAAATTCTTAAAGACCATTGAATTAGGTGACCCTTAACCTAAATGAGTTTTCATGATTCACACCAGTGTTTAAATCTGATTCAAACCAAAGACTCTTTTTAAAACCCAATATTTTGGGGCCAGCCGAGTGGCGCATTGGTTAAGAGCTGGCTTGGGATGCCAGAGGGCCCCGGTTCGGATCCCACGTATGAGGGCCAGTGACACTGCCCTCTACAGCTAAGATGCTGAACAACAGCTCAACCTGGAGCTGGGCTGCCATGAGCCGCCGGCGACGGCGTAGGCTGCAACCCCTGCTGCAGTGGGTTGCCATGGGCTACTGTGTATAGCCAGCAGCCAGCGTGAGCAGCCAGCAGTCGCAGTGAGCGGCGGTCCAGAAGCCGGCGACTGATCTGCCTTGTCCGGGAAGAGCGCAATGATGGTGCCAACTTGGGCCAGTGAAGCAACGTCCTCCACAACTAGACTGAAAAACAAAAGGACAGCAACTTGTCTGTTCGCCTTCCCCCAATTTCCCAATAAAAATCTTTTTTAAAAAAAAGCAAATATTTTGTTTTACCATATTCATAGGTAATATCACTCACCTACACAGGTTAATTTAAAAAAATCAATATAATGCCCTGGGTGTTAAATAAAGGAGAGATAAAAGAAAATAATTTATATTTATTTTTTAATTAATTTCAGGTGTACAAAACAGTATAATAGTTAGACATTTACACCCCTCACAAACTAATAAACCCCTCCTCCCCCAATCTACTACCCCTCTGACATCATGTATTGCTGTTATAATACTATTGACTCTATTCCCTATGCTGTAAATATTTTGTAGGGTGTCAGATGGACACTTGTCTTAGGGAGACCACTTCATGGATGGTGTAGATGCCTGACCACTGCACTGTACACCTGAAGCCGAAGCTGAATAACACTGAATGTCAACTATAATTTTATAAATATATATATATATATTTATTTATATATATATTCACAGGTCAAATAAAATAATTTTTAATAAAATAATGCAGCTGTCATTTTTAATATGGAAGTGCTCAGGCACAGGCACATTAAGGACTTACCAGGGCTTATGCCAACACCGTCTTGAATGTGGCCTCTAGGAGCACACGTGACACAGGTGTTGATTAGTGGCTGCTGTGCTATGAGCTGGGTTGCTGTGGATGTTGTGATTGTTTGAAATGATGAATAACCCTTGGTAAGATTTGGAAGACAGCACGTACAATTTTCTCTTGGACTTACAAGATGGCTGCACTCTTGGAAAATTCAGGGTCTCCTAAAACTGTGCAAAATACTTTCTAGTTATATGTAAAAGTGGAGTTGGGTTCCAGGCTCAGCAAACTATAAACAAAGTTTTAACTTACATAACTGTTTGGTGGGACGTTGAAAAGTTGTACAAAATTGTCTCGTGTGCTCCTGGGCTTCACTCACTAAATGCAGTAACACCCGATTTTTGTAATAATCAAAAATAGTTCCTACAAATTTCCAAAATGCTCCCTAGGGGGCGGTATCCCTCCACTGAGAATATTGGTGAGCCAGTTGGTGATGACTTAGACATGACATTTCTCCAGGGTAAATCAACATGGGTAAGAGTTGTCATTGGCAAGCAAATGTCTCCAGTCCCATTTGTTTGTGAAGAAGCGAGTTTGCTAAGGAAGGGGGCATGCTAAGGCACGCCATTGTCTGGACTCGGTGAGGCTGTCCCCCACACAGCGACACAGTAAAGGGAGATTTGGGAGGCTGCTCTCCATTTTGGCAGTCTGCAATGTTGGTGACTCAGTTATAAGGACACATGCTGGTATCTGACCTGAGTGTGCTAGAATCCAATTACTTAGAAATGGATCTGCCAGAAAATACACAAGATAGATTTTTGGAAGGTATGCTGGAAACTGATTGGCTAACGTAGGGTGAGCTCTGCTTTCCAATATGTATCTCCATCAAGACAGACTTCCCTGGAGCCTGTGTACGCTGGGACATTCTCAGACTTGCACACCGAGCCAAGCGTTCCCACTTCCTTTCATACTCTTGCTAAATGTAAAAATCGCGGCATTTGGGAATTAAATGCTTCCTGACTACTTGGAAATTGTGACGGTGACTTGTAGTTCATGAATCTTGCAGGATGACCTTGGGGTCTCACAAAGACCCATAGGTGAGCACTGAACACAGGCGCCGGAAACTCGGAAGCAGTGGTGAGAGAACTGTAGCACTGAGGTGCTATTTCCCCATTGTGAACGCTCTCTGTTTTAAAGCTCTAACGCCTCTTCCCTTCCCAAATCGTTTTCTTGTA
Organism: Hipposideros armiger; assembly: GCF_001890085.2. Classification (NCBI taxonomy): domain Eukaryota; kingdom Metazoa; phylum Chordata; class Mammalia; order Chiroptera; family Hipposideridae; genus Hipposideros; species Hipposideros armiger. Next base: position 461,138 of record NW_017731754.1, on the reverse strand, counting down.
GGGAAACTTCATATTATGACACATCTGCAGTTGTGCATTTTCTTTAAAAGCCGTTTGCTACTGAGGAGACTTAAGCCCTAGTTCTTGTTGTTCCCACACATCCTGGTGAGAGGTTGGTGGTATGGCTCCCATTCTGTGAAAGAGGTAACAGGTAAGTTACCCGCCTCCCGCCCCCGCCCACTGCTCTGGGTAGAGCTGTTGGCAGAGCAGAGCTTGCCACTCTGGACTCAGAGAAGTTCTCAAGTGTACAGTAGGCTGCTTCGTTTGGCTCCAAAGGGAGGATCTGTGGGAAGTTCTGAACTGGGCGACAAGCATGTTAGACTGCCATTGACTCATTTTTCAGAGCCAAACTTAGAGAAAGTAGTTCATGATGACTTTCACCGTGTCAGAACTGCCAGTAGTTTAAAATCTTTCATGAATACAGTTGGTAAATATAATTGCTGGTATTATATTCTAGTTTAACCACCCACCATTAAAGGAAAAACTTGAACTGAAAATTCTGAGTTTGGAAAGCAGAATGTAAATTTCAAAAGATAGTGCTTTGCCTTGCTGGAAAACCCATAAGCTTCAGGATCCAGTAGGCCTGTGTTAAAATCTTGGCTCCTTATTTACAGCTGAGGGGCCTAGTAAGTTACTTAACTCTCTGAGTCTCAGGATCTTTATCTAAAAAATGTAGTTAAAAACACCTACTTTGCAAAGTGGTGTTTTGCACAAAGCTAACTATGAGAGAGAGACAAACAGACATGTTAAAAACCATGGTGATAGTCTTATCACCAGCAAGGAATAACAATTGGGAAATTAATTTACTACTGTTTATGTTTACCCAAACTGAATATTTAGTTAGGATATTGTTTTGATAATGGTATCTCCTAAAACAGAAAGTGTTATTGTTGTAAATATAATTCTTTTTTTAATCTTAAACATTTTATTTTTTAATTACAGTGATACACAGTATATATTGGGTTCAGGTATACAGTATAGTGATTAGACATTTATGTAACTTAGGAAGTGATCACCCCAATAAATCTAGTACCCATCTGACACCATACATAGTTATTACAATATGTAAATATAATTCTTTATCACAGGCTTTGCATTGCACACTATGAAGTGAAGCTTAATCCTCACTCATTCAGGTTTTAACACTTTTGACTGTATCAAAAATCAATGGTTCTCAGTAAGTTTTTTGGAAACATCCCTTTGAGAATCTTACGAGAGCACACCAAAAAAATGCATGTATCTTCAGATACCCACAAAAGTTTGTATACAATTTTAGAGGGCTCATAGACCACTGAATTTCACACAAGGGTCTCTTGAGGGACTGTGGACCTTGTATTTAAAATCCCAGAATACACAGTTATTATGTAGCTTTTGACATTTGGGATTCTCAATTTTAATAATCATTGTCAGGATTTTATTTTATTAAGCTAACCTATATAACAAATTGCTCTCTCAAAGAGAGCAGAGATCATGGAAAAAATAAGCCTGCTCCAAAACTGTGTATTGTCTGTTTGTTCTCTGCAAAAGCTTGGTAAGGGCAGAGGGAATTATTTCAGGGAGGTGTTTATGACCTTAGGCATTTGCAGTGAGCTGTGGGTTGAATGCCTCCTGGAACAGCTCACTTTGTCTCGTTGCCTAGAGATATTTTTTTCTAGTGTCCAGCCATGTGCAAAGGAGAAGTGGGGAGGGGGTCAGCAGTGGGGTTGAGCTATTAAACAAGGAGGATTCTGGGGACTTGGCTTCCTAACGGCTCTTGGGAGGGTAGGAAAGGAGAAGGTATATGACCTGTTTGCTGCTTAGAAAGAGCTTTCCCCTCAATTGGAGCTTCATCTGAAGCTTACTCTCGGGAGGCATGATGCTTCTCCTCATTCATACCTTATGTCAATTGCTGTAACATGATCTGGACCTCTCCAGAATTGGCCTCATTGGCGGGGAGTTTTGTGTGGGCTAAACTGGGGGACTTCAAGGCCAGTGATGGAAGTTAGGGCACTTAGGGGAAAGAAACCCTGCAAATGATCTTGGACGAAGTCACTTTACCTCTCAGGCTTTTGGTTTTCACATTGTAAAAATAGCCGAAGCAAGACTTAATCACCTCTATAGTTCACCCATTTAGTGATTTCATGCAATTCAACAAATACTTATTGAGAGTTGTCTGCCAGGAATGTTCTAGGCATTTGGAACAGATCAGGAAACAAAACAAAACCTCTGTCCTGTTGGAGGACATTGGGTGTGGGGATTGGGAATTGTAATTGTTCATAGGGTGGTCATTGAGAAGGAGATACTTGGAGACTGGGTCCTTGGAGTTGTGTCACCAGAGCTGTGGGAGCAGGTAAGGAGTGGGTGATAGGGTATGATGTCAGAGACATAATGGGAAATGGATGCAGCTCAGAGATGCTGGGTTTTGGGCCCCATATACCCCCTGGGCCATGAACGATGCCCTTGGCATTGAGTAAGCCTGCAAAATGTGCAGAGTCAGGGTGCCCTGAGTCAACCCACATCAACTCACCTAAAAAGAAAAGATGAAAATCACCTTCCTGTAGGTCAAGATGGCTATTGGTTCAATAGGATTGCAATGACCCCAGTGCCCACTAGTGAAGTTTCTGAGGCCCCAGTACTTTTCTCTCCTTCCATGAAATCCCAGGCTTCTGTGCAAGGGGCTCTTGGAGTCTTGTGTGTGCTCGAAAATGACCAGATCAGTCCTGGCTCACCGCCGTGACCTTTCTCTTTGCCATTCCCAAGCTCACCAGTATCTCTGAGAGCATGGCATCACCCAGGAGTGTTCTTGGCCTCATTGCACAGGGATCTTAGCCCAGGGTCAGCTCTCTGTCCTAGGGCTGCACTAGGCAGCTCAGGCTCTCTCCCAAGGGCCATTGATCCTCTTACAGACTCTCAGCAGGGACTTTTGCTGCAGAAGCCTCCAGAGCAGTGAGACTGTCAGACTCAGAAAAATACCCCACTCCACATTGAACCCATTTCATCATTAACTTTTAGCTTTATAATAGATGGACTGAATAATTTGGGCTGATCATTCAAGTTTCCTGCTTGGGTGAAACAGGAATCATAATAGCATCTTGTCCTTTTCTCATGGCATTTTGTAAGGAGTAAATGACACGGTACATATAGAGCACTTAGCAAAGTACCTGGCATATGATAAGTGCTCGATAAATATGTTTTTACAACTTTCCAAATTACCTGGAAGAGCACTGACTTAAAATATTTTCTCATGGGTGTCTTCAGAAACAGGTGTTAAGTATAAGTTGATACGTGTTCCATTAAAAAAATTGGTGATGTGTATGGGGAAATTTAAAGGTTTTATTCCATTATGTAGTATTTCTGCATCTTGGATATGCTATTGGAAATTTTTAGAAGTGTGAACAAAGATATATGTGTAAGAATGTTTATCCCAGTATTTTTAATAATTGCAAAAAATGATGGCAATCTAAATGTTTAGTGCTATGTATAGTGGTAGTGGGTAAAAATAATTTTGGTGTATGCAGAGATAGGCTATTATACAGCCATTAAAAATAAGGTTTACACAGAATCTTCAATAACATGAGAAAATCCTTGTGACATAGCTTTAATTGGAAAATTATATGTATACAGTGTATTATTCAACTTGATAAAAATGACCTTTAGTTATAGATAGAAAATGAAGAGAAATATGGATCAAAATGTTAATAGTAGCTATTTCTGGGCGGTAGGTCGGCAGGTGTTTTGTTTCTTCTTTGACCTCCCCTTAGTCTGTAAAATGAACATGGGTTACTTTTTTTAAGCAGGAAAAAAAAGTAACACATTTTATTTTTAAATAGTGTGGTAAGTACATGCAGAATTATCAGGCCATGTGTCTAGAATTTTATTTGGAAAATATGGTTACAGTAAATATAGGTCAACTACTTTCCAAGATTTTTAAATTGGAAACTTAAAAAAAAACTGCAAAATAAATGATTTTGGGGGCTAGATTTGGATGTGAAGGGAAAATGGAATTTTAAAGGAGATGTAGTAATGCCTTCATATCCCCCTGTACAAAGACCTCTTCCTTCTTGGCCTTTGGGTCGGTGTTAGGGTGGGGTTTCTCCTCTTTCTTATTGAGAAATAGCTCAGAGGCCTACAGGATCGTCTGGGCCAAGGGACAGACATTTAGCTTCAGAGAAAACAGCTTTTATCACTTTATCGCTGTTATGTCAGTGTGACAACAGGAAATGCAAAGGGAAGTTGCTTTATCTGGGAGTGGCAGCCTTTGGCAGGCATAACTATAAACAGGCAATCATATTTCAAATAGTGGCCTTTATTTTTAGACAGCCTCAGGGAGAACTTGCAATATAAAAATGTCATAATAAAGTGGCCTGTCCAGGGCTTCTCAAACCTTCACGTGTAGAAGAACCCCCTGGGAATCTTGTTAAATGCAGCTTTCTCTTCAGTGGGTGGAGCTGGGCCCAAGATTCTGCATTTTTCTCCAGCACCCAGGTGCTGCAAATGCTGCTGGATGAGGACCACACATTGCTTAGAAAAGGTCTAGGACATCAGAAAGGCTTCGTGTTTTCCCTAGGAAGAGAAGAGGTGGGAGCTGGGAGGTTGCCTGATCACTTGGTCAAGAGCATCACAGAGTTCCGCAGGCCATGACTCTAGTCCAGGGGCTTTTCACCCTCACTGTGCTTTAGAATCACCCAGTATATTTTTAAAAAACAAAGTGAGATGCCTGGGCTCCATCTTACAGATACTTTGATTCAGTTGGTCCTGGGTGTCCCTTTTCCAAAAGCTCTCGGGTGGTTTTGATGGGCTGTTTGAGTTGAGAACCCTCACTCGGGTCCTTCTTGACCTTCACTGGTTGTCAGCCTTGGCTCAGGGGTGTTCCTGCTCTTCCTGCCCAGGAGGCCCACTTCCTTGAAGCGTATTCTCAGCCTTATGTGTGTTGATTCCGGAAGAATCTTCAGTATGAGTTGGAGGGTCCTGCCCTAGCTCTCCCGCTGGGCATTTTGTAGGCTCACCTCCTGATGCACCCAAAGAGCAGCCATTTGGAAAAGGATTGTAGATTAATGTGAAGTCTGTCATTTTGTAACACTCAGTCAACACTCAGGAAACTAGTAGAGGATTTTGGACACTTCTGGCTCGGGAGCTCACAGCTGTGTCTGTAAGAAGCTCCCGGAGATTCCAAATTTGAATTTTTTTTTTTTAGAGATAGAAGTTGATTAGTGCTAAAAATTCAACTCCCTTCTCTGTTCATTAGTAAAATGAAAATATATGGGAAAGAAAAATTAATACTGCATACAAGAAAGTGGTTTAGATTCCAAAAGGGTACCTTTTCTGAGCTTCGGTGAAGCATTAAGATTTAAAAAACCCAACAATACCAAAATTGTCAACTAACTTTGGTGACATAGATGTTCAGAAAGGTGGAATATTCAGTTTCCCCTTTTACAAAAAAAAAGATAGAGTAGTATAAAAATGAGAACTGCAAAACTGTAGAAGGTATTTATTTTTGGGATCAGGGCTAAATCAGAGTAAGATTGCTTAAAAGGAGTTCTAATTTATTTGTTTTTCTATCTACCTATTTATTTATATTATGGTAAAAAAAGCACATAACATTAAATTTACCATCTTAGCCATTTTAAGTGCACAGCTCAGTAGTGTATATTCACATTGTTGTACACTAGATCTCTAGAACTTTTTCCTCCTGCAACACTGAAACTCCATGCCCATTAAACCCAAATTCCCTTTCCTCCAACCCCCATTCTTCTTTCTGTTTCTGTAACTTTGACTATTTCTCATACTTCATATGAGTGGAACCGTGCAGTATTTGTCCTTTTGTGACTGGCTCATTTTGAAATGAGTTCACTTTTTCATGAACACTTTCAGAAATGGACTGTAGGCCAGCATGAATTAATTAACAAATAACTGAAGAGCTTTTGTGATGGTGTCTTCTGTCACAGGCTGACCTGTAGGAAGGAAGGGGGGTGTCTGACCTGGGGTAAGCCAGGTCGGCGGGCTAGCATGGGCAGGCACTGCACTTAGAGGACCATACACGGTGGCTGGTGGGGGCCCTGGGTCTCCCAGGTGTTCATAGAGGGAAGAGACCAGATGGAAATGTGGTAAAATGGTTCTTTTGAAGAAAACCAAATGAACAAACAGAAACCAGACCTTGGGATTGTTTCAATAAGTGTACCAAGTGGGTCCTAACCCAGAATGAGTCTTTCCCGTTGGATGCCTCAGCCACTTGAAGGCCACTTCAGGCCTTTCTGGAAGGGTGTGGTCTTCCCTCAGTGAAACTTTTTCACTGTGGTTTGTTAAGTCCCAACAGAGTCTCATCTGTAACTTCCTAATAAGTCTCCCTGGCCAAGAATGGCATGCTTTGCCCTCCTGGCTTTGAACACAAAGGTGCCATTGGTAAGCTCCGTGGAGATGGAGCCTGGCTCTGCCGTGCAACCAGCGACACAGGTGTGGGACAGCGATGCAACAGGCTTGAGATCAGAGCCACACCGCTATTTCAGATGAGGACAGAAGACCCTGCCGAGGACCCATCCCCAGTCAACATACAACAGATTTGTGTGGGCAAATGGCCTTCCTGCTTCTTGCCGTCTTTGGCAAAGCACAGAGATCCCGGAAGCTGAATTCTTGGTATGAACATGAGGAAAATGTTTCTTGGCCCAGCCCATCAGCCCTGACTTGTCCCAAGCAGGTGGCCCATCTCTTTCAGAAGATTGTGAATGAAGCCATGACGAAGAGGCATTGCACAAAGGAAGGGAATATGAAAGCATTGGCAGGGTCTGGAAATCAGAGATCAGAAGTTGAAAAGAACGAATGGATGTATGTTGTGGGAAAATGGACAGAGAGTGAGCAGTGAGGGGAGACAAGAGCAAAGGTACCCTCCAATTTCATTCCAACTGCGGCGGTCTCCCCAAACATCATGAGGGGCACACAAATTAAGTTCAACTTGGAACAGTTTAAAAGATCACCAGCCCATAATAAAATAAGCATGCTATGCTGCTTTGACCTCTGCTTTCAACAGCTTAAAGACGTCAGAGAAAAGAAGAATGTTAAGAAGCTACTTAAGGCGCAGCAACCATAGCAACACGGGCGAGCTTGGATCCTGATTCCAATATATTCACTGGAAAATGACATCTGTGAGGCAACCAGGGAAATGTGAGTGGAAAGTGGATCCCGACTGGTAATAAGGCATCTTTGTTAATTTTGTTAGGTGTGATACTGTTATGGTGGTCATGTAAAGGATCAGGGCTATCAGCTAGAGAGGCCTTCTGAAGTGTTTATAGCAAAATGACGTGACATCTGAGATATGCTTTAAAATAGTCCAGAAAAGTGTGTGCTTGTGCACATGTGCGCACTCTTGTGTGTGTGTGTGTGTGTGTGTGTGTGTGTGTGTGTGAAAGAGAGAGAGAGGTGTGGAAAAAACAAAGATTAGAAAAATATTGAGATCATTGAATAATTGTTAAAACTGAATCATGGGTAAATGAGGGCTCACTGTCATTTTTTTCTCTACTCTTGTCTGCGTTTGAAACTTTCTGTAATGAAAATGAACTTTGTTCCCTCTACAAAGTCTGTATTGATTTAATCACACAGCAGCATCAACACATGAGCTCCACGTGCCTCTGGACAGCACATCCCGCCCAGGAACTCCAAGCACCACATTCCAGTCTCTTGACCCCACAGATAAATGCATGGTAGACTGCAGACAGGTATGCACTGTGCATTCTGGGAGAAACCGCCGTGGGCACAGGGCTGTGCGGGTAGCCCAGGAGGCAGAGGCCTCTTCTCGGTGCTGGAGAGCTGCTTACTTTTTCGTATTTAACATAATGTTAAAGATTGATGTGTGGTACAATTTGCCCAGAGGTCTACACTGTACAGGCAGCGTAAACATTCACCGTTGGTGGTCCAGGGTGCTTGCACATCTTGGGTCAGGTATGTGGGATTCATAGTCTCACTCCGTGGGGACATATGGAGGAGGCGGGCAGGTCTGTCTGTACTTGGGCAAGGCTTCCTGGGAAGAGATGATTCTCTCCAGCAAGGGCACAGTCTTCCGGTGGGCATGACCTGGCCACTCAGGCAGAAGCTTTCTAAGATGCTTTGATTTTCAGCCTCTTGCCTTGTCCCCACCTCCTTCTGAACCAGGAGAAAAAACCACTTGGTTCCCTTCTGACCCTTAGAATTTATTCTTCAGGGCTGATGAAAAGTCTCCCTCCTGTCTCTTTTCTTTCCCTACTCTGGAAACCACGATTCCTTTTGCTCCCTTTTAGAATTTCCTCTGAATTACTGGCATTTTGGGTTGCAGGGCCCCGACCAGACAGGTCCAGCTCACACTGAGATGAGTGGCTTATGTTCTGGAGTCTAGTAATTTATTTCTGTGAATAATGTATCTAGGAGCACTTTGACAACGTTCAAACTTCCAAACATATGATATTCATAGCAAAACCTGTTACAGAGCTCCAGCACAGGCAAGGCATAGATTCATATTTTGTTTTTGTGACAGGCTAAGGAGTTATCACTGGATAAGTCATAGCACCTCCCAGTTAGGGGTAATCTTAGGAATATTTATTTCCTTACTTCAGCGAGTGCCCACACCTATTCATGCCTCAAACAGAATCAAGTGATTAAGTCCTGAATAGGCTCCTAATCTGAGCATCTTTTATGGGGGAATGCTGATGTTTATGTGAAGGTCCTTACAGTGAGCACCATGGAGGCTGACTTTCAGCAAGATGGCGAGTGGAGGAATTAAGCTGCCTGAAATCGATCACAGCATAAAGGGAAGCGTTCAGCATTTTTCCCATTATTTTTACTTTCTAATGTTTCTGGGTGATCAATCACTGTATGCAGGAACATTTGGTTCTTTCCTACAACATTTACTTCATTATTTTACTACGTAGACGATGGCCTTTAAAGTCCTACTGTTTGCACATATAAAAAGTATTAGCTATCCCTCCTCCTTTGATTCTACGTATAAAATAAGCGGCAAACTGCCATTTTGTGGAGTGATTTCTCAATCCATTGAGATTTTGCTTCTGGCAATTGTCATCAGTTTGGCTCAAATAAACTCATATGCTTTACAAAAAAAAAAGTAATGGCTTTTGTCACTTCTGGTTGAACAAATCAGAAACTTTACAAAATTCTTGTCAGTAGCAATCTAATTTGCTTAAAAGCTTGTGGAAATAGATAGGTTTTTAAGCATGTGTTTATAAACATTATTAAATGACTTATCTGGTCTGTTAATACAGTGAAATAAACCACATTTTTCTTAATTATGTTTCAGAATATCAAGGGGATAAAAATGTATACAAGTACTAAATTATCAAGTAACTGTTTTTTTTCAATTGGTTAAGAAACCATTCAGCTGTTTTGAAATAGACATTTGTCTGAAAAAAGTATATCAAAGCTGGCTGTTTAAATTAGAGCTTTTCTTCACGCTTATTTTTATGTTAATTTTGCTTGTATTTCTGGTATTTGTTTTCATGAACTCTTTGATAATAGGTTTATGTAACTAAATCAGATATAACTGAAGCCAGCTAAGTATTTTTCCCAAAGATTCACATGTTAACAAAGAAATTAATGTTCTAATTGGAGATGGAAATGTCTGTAGAGTGGTAAGTTGATATACAAATACAGCTGTCTGGGTATAAGGTTAACTTTTGGGTCAAGTTTAAAAAGGTGAAATTTATCCCTGTCATTGTCTTATCACCAGATGACAATGAATGTGCAAGACATCAAATCATTCCTGCCTATGACATCTGACAATTAAGTTTGCGAACTTGCCACCGTGCGCTTTCATTGGCAGCATTGTACAAACAGCTCAGTAAGGTTTTATAACCTCAGTGTATCAGTGTCTCACAACTGTTTTCGTGTTGATGTGTGGTGGTGTCTTGCTGAGTGGCGTTCATTATTGTTGTGTGTTTTTGTGTGCCGTCGCGAGAATGAGCTTGAATTAGAGCAACGAACAAACATTAAATTTCTTGTTAAACTTAGCAAGAGTGGAAGTGAAATCAGGGACATGTTAGTCCAAGTTTATAGGAATAATGCCATGAAGAAAATGGCAGTGTACAAATGGATTAAATGTTTTTCTGAGGGGAGAAAACACTTCACTGATGAAGAGTGGTCAGGGTGGCCAGTAACGAGCAAAACTGACCAAAACATTGCAAAAATTTGTTAAATTGTGTGTCAAAATCGTTGGCTGACTGTGAGAAGCACAGCAGACCAAGTAAACATCGATAGAGAAACAGTTAGGGAAATCTGAACTGAAAATCTTGGCATGAGAAAGGTGTGTGCAAAAATGGTCCCGAAGGAGCTCACAAATGAACAAAAGCAAAGCAGGGTCGAAGTTTGCCAAGACCTTCTGCAGAGGCAAGACAGTGTTTTGGGCCATGTTATCAATGGTGATTAAACATGGATGTGCCAATGCGACCCTGAAACAAAGCGTCAAAGTGCACAATGGAAGTCAGCCGATTCTCCACGACCAAAAAGTTCAGTCAGTTCAAATCAAGAGTCAAAATGATGTTGCTAACCTTTTTTGATATCAGAAGGATTATTCATTATGAATTTGCACCAGCTGAACAAACAGTTAATCAAGTTTACTATTTGGAAGTGCTGAAAAGGCTGCATGAAAAAGACGAAAAGAACCTGAACTTTTCGCCAACAATTCGTGGCTCTTGCATCACGACAATGCACCAGCTCACATGGCTCTGTCTGTGAGGGAGTTTTTAGCCAGTAAACAAATAACTGTATTGGAACACCCTTCCCTACTCACCTGATCTGACCCCCCAATGACTTCTTTCTTTACTCAAAGGTAAAGGAAATATTAAAAGGCAGATATTTTGATGACATTCAGGATATCAAGGGTAGTATGATGACAGCTCTGATGGCCATTCCAGAAAAAGTTCCAAAATTGCTTTGAAGGGTGGACTAGGCACTGGCATCGGTGCATAGCTTCCCAAGGGGAGTACTTCTAGGTGACCGTAGTGATATTCAGCAATGATGTATGTAGCACTTTTTCTAGGATGAGTTTGTGAACTTAATTGTCAGACCTCATATGTATTAGTTAACCAACAATATCACTCTGTAGATGTAACATATTTTGTCAGAGTGCACAAGTCTGTAGGACAAACCACGTATTTCTCATATATCTCAAATCATATTACTTTGGAGGGGGGGGCGCCTCTGTAATCTGCATATATGAGATTCTATGTCTCTGCTTGAATGCAATAATGTTGGGGTTCTTTGTGCATGAAGAAAACAAGGGGGGCAGAGGAAAACAAGAAGAGGGTGCAGAGAAACGAATATGGTCATAAACTTAAAAAGTCTGGATTTGAATCCCATCTCCACAGTGGGTAGGATATTTGAACTTTCAGAGACTCAATTTCCATATCTGTAAAATGGAGAGAATAACAGCTAACTCCCAAGGGGCCGTAGGATTAGCATGCAGCTTGTCCATAGAGTGCTGTACACAGAAGGCACACGAGAAATGGTAGCTATAATTATCACTATGATTATTAGCTCACAAATGTTATTTGCTCAGGTGCTGGGTGATGGTGATAAAAATATGAATAAGACAGAATCACTATACCCTAGACACCTCTAATCAACTGGAGGAGACAGATTACTTTAATGCAGTGTGGTAAATTATCGAATAAAACGCACCCAAGGAATATGAGAATTGGAACATTTGTAGTCATAGGATAATAACCAAAGGCAAGGTGCCAATGATTATGGTTGGTGCCAGAGTCTCAGGGGAGGTAAGACTTAAGTTCAGATTGATGAGTCAGTACCATCTCACAGAGGGCCAAAGGCTCACGGCCGAGGCAGAGTATAAGACTGCAAGGTGGGAGCACCATAACCACCCTGGAGGAGATGTTTGGGGCCACGTGCCTCATAGGAGTGACCCTTCCAGGGTGGTGGTCCCAAAAGGCTCCATAGGGAGGCAGGGATTGAGCTGAGTTAGATAGTGTTGATTTCATCTCCAGAGATAGGGAAGGGAATTGTGCCTTTTACAGGTGAGATTGCTAGAATGGGCAGATTTGCAAGGATGAGGACAAATAGGTTGACCAGAACGATGAGTTGGCACAGGAATTTAAAGAAACTTTGACTGCCTGAGTAGGGTGTTTGGCTTTTATTCCATTGGTAAAGAATAGGTGTGGAATATTCCGGTGGTGGGTCCCAGGTACAAAGCTGTGTGGCACAGCAGTAATGCATGTGTGAGGTGTTAATGCCAGAGATAGAACTGTGTCAGAAGGCACGAGAGGGAATGGGCAGAACAGGGGCTATTTTGGAGAAATAGTCAAGAGACCTGGGTATCTGACTAGATATGGAGATTCGGGGGAGGTAGGAGGTAAAGGGACTGTAAGATTTTTCTTTGGGTAATTATTAAAAGGGGTGGTACCTTCAACAGAAAATAGTGACATTGTGGGGGCCTGGGAGCTGGATTTGGCGATGAGATTTTGATGAACTTAGTTTTAATTTTAAAGCAATGCCAGGTCATCCAGTGAGCTATGACCAGAGAATATTTAGAGATGCAGGAATGGTGATTAGGAAAGAGGACTATGCTTGAGATTCAGCTCCTTGCAGAACAGAAGGTATCATCAAGGGCCAATTCACCTATGCGCGCGTGTTTGCGTGTATGCATGCATGTGCTTATTTACTCATTCATTCATTTGCTCTTCATGCACTCATCAATTCATTTGCTTTTCATTTATCCATCCATTAGCTCATTCATTCATTTATCCATTCATCCATCATCTCCTTATTGAAATCCCTCCTCAGTGCTAGGTATCATAATGCTATTGAAAAAAGGGACAAGGCACACTCCTGCCCCCAAGGAGCTCACTGATGAAAGTCCCAATCTTTGCTTGTGAGCATCTTGATTTTTTTTTCATTTGTATAATTTTATTATTAAAAATGTAGTCAATAAAATTTAACGGTTTGACCTTAATGCAAGAACAGTAATTTCACAGCCCTGTCAACTTCTAGATATCTCTGGCTATTAAACAGGGACATTTGCGTTACTAAATAAGATACTTTCAACTGAGTTTTGTGGGGCAACAAGACAAGTTCTACAAATATACTAACAGTAATATTGCTACCATTAATTAAATGTTCCTTTCTATTAGGAACTTATTACAGTAAGACTTTTCTCCTTTTGAATTCTTCGTCTTGAAAATTTTTCAGATGGTGATGGCATTTCATTGAAGCAATTTCACTGACTGAAGTTTTGCACACTATTTCAAGAAGATGTATGATATTTTCAGAAGTACATTTAAGATTATTGCACTCATACTTTTGGTTTCCAATTTCTAATATTTTTAAAATTATTTTTATTTTTATTTTTTGGGGGAACAGTGTGTATTTCCAGGACCCATCAGCTCCAAGTCGAGTAGTTGCTTTATTCTAGTTGTGGAGGGCACAGTTCAGTGGCATGTGGGGATTGAACCAGCAACCTTGGTGTTAGTGAGCATCTTGATTTTCACTAACTTCTCCCCTAATTGTGCCTCAGTTTCTTTTTCTGTAGATATCAGCTGCCACTGCCAGATGTAGAATAAAAAAGTTTCAGGTTTGCTGAAGCAATGACCCATAGAAGGGAATATGGAGTTATATTTTCTAAATATTCTAGGCCATTTTTTTCCTTTTAAATTTAAAACAGATAGAAAGGACATTTGCCAGGGCAGAAAAAGCTAGTTTTCCAGACAGTGATCATATTTGAGCTGGACTTTCCAAGTCCGTGGAGCCCAAAGGTATTACCTTCCTGGAAGTTATCTGCTGAGGACACACTGTCTTGGGACTGAGTCCAAAGCGCCCCCCTTAGCCCTCCATCGGGCAGGTGCGATCCTGCTTTGCTGTGGGCTTTGAGGGACTGGGGCTCGGGGGCTGAGTCCCACAGCGTGGAGTTGTCTGTGAAAGACTTTCTGGGTTCGGAATCCTGTCTTTGTCTCTGGCTTGTTGTTGCACATGGATCTTCCCTCTGTGCATCTGGTCAATAGTTTATTCCCAAGAATGTGAAGTCATTGTTGGCCAGAGAACTTCAGCCCTTGGAATTTGGTCTTTAACTCCTGCGTGAGCGTCTGGTTTTCTGGATTCCTTATGTCCTCGGTGACCCCAGGGTTAGCCTCCCAGCAGGCAGGTGTGCGAAGGCAGGTCCTTGGGTAGACAGGGGACATGGGGAAGGACTCTCAGGGTTTTCTGCCCCTGTGTCATGACTCATGAATATAGTCCTTATTTGTTTCATGTGCTGCCAGAGGCGCCTGCAGTGGTGCTTTTCCTGCCTCTTTCAAGCACTTACTGTCCCCATTCCCAGTGATTAGTCAGTCTCTAGACCCAGGAAGGGCTCTGTGCGCTCCACTGAGCAGTCAGAAGAAGCTCTTGGAGAGCTTTTGGAAGACCCCAGGCCCTTTGAGGCACTTTCCAGGGGCAGAGCTTTCAAACCAGGGGACATAAGTCATACTGTATTTTAGGTGAATTTTGCCCAATTCGAGTGCAACTCCCAGAACATGAGGCAATTAGTGCCCTGAACTGTCCCGTAATCTGGAAGTGGTGGGAAGACCTCTCTCCCAAGGGTGCCGGGCTGCATGGCCCGCTCCTTAAACATAGCCTCCACCTGTTATGTGCAGGAGGGAGAACTTGCCTGTGGGAGCATGTCTTTCCAACTCACTGGAAGTTCCTCGGAGGCCCAGACTGGGACTTTCACCCCCTTTCTACCATCCCCCACACCACAGCCCTCAGCACATGGAAGACAGGCTGCTGCCTGCCGTTGGTTGAACCACCGAAGTCTATGGGTTCTCAGCTAGGGCTGGGGTGAGAAGCAGATTAGATCATGCTCTGGTTATTCACTGTGCAGTGGTTAGGCATTTATATACTCTATGAAGTGATCCCCCCGAAAAGTCCAGTACCCATCTGACACCCTAATGTCTTTACAACATTATTGACTGTATTCCCCATACTGTATTTCACATCTCTGTGGCTATTTTGTGACTACCAATTTGTACTTTCTAATCCCTTCACCTTCTCCCCCATCTCCCAACCCCGCTCCCATCTAGCAACCATCAGTTTTTTCTCTATATCTATGAGACTGTTTCTGTTTTGTTTGCTCATTTATTCTGTTCTTTAGATTCCACATATAAGTGAGATTATATGGTATTTTTCTTTCTCAGTCTGACTTATTTCACTTAGCATAATATCCTCTAGGTCCATCCATATTGTTGCAAATGATAAGATTTCATTCTTTCTATTTTTATGGCAGAGTAATACTCCATTGTATAAATGTACCACAATTTTTCTTTTCTCTTTTCTTTTCCTCTCCTCTCCTCTTTTTCTTCCTTCCTTCCTTCCTTCCTTCCTTCCTTCCTTCCTTCCTTCCTTCCTTCCTTTCTTTCTTTCTTCCTCTCTCTCTCTCTTTCTTTCATTAGTTTCAAGTGTACAAAACAATGTAATAGTTAGACATTTACACCCCTCATAAAGTGATAATCCCTCAATCTGCTACCCCTTTGACATCATATATAGCTATACAATTCCACTGACTCTATTCTTTATGCTGTACTCCACATTCCATGAATATATATACATTCAATATTATTCAATATTATTCAGCTTCAGCTTCATGTGTATTGTGCAGTGGTCAGGCCTCTACATCATCCATGAAGTGGTTTCCCTAATAAGACAAGTCTCCATCTGACACCCTACAAAATCTTTACAACATTATTGATTATATTCCTCCAACTGTCTTTCATATCCCAGTGGCAATATTGTGATTACTAATTTGTACTTTCTTATCGCTTTGCTTCTCCCCCATCCCTACAATTGAGTAATACTCCATTGTATAAATGTACCACAGTTTGTTAATCCAGTCATCAACCAATGGACATTTCAGTTGTTTCCAAGGCTTGGCTATTGTGAATAGCACTGCATATATTTTTTCCAATTAGTGTTTTGGATTTCTCTGGATACATACCTAGGAGTGGAATTGCTGGGTCATAAGGTAGTTCCATTTTCAATTTTTGAGATACCTCCATACTGATTTCCATAATAGCTGCACTAATCTGCAGTCCCACCAACAGTGCACCAGGGTTCTCTTTTCTCCACATCCTCGCCAGCACTTGTTGTTTGTTGATTTATTGGTGATAGCCATTCTGACCGGAGTGAGGTTGTATCTTATTGTGGTTTTTATTTGCCTTCTCTAATGATGAGTGATGTTGAGCATTCTTCATGTCTGTTGGCCATCTGTATGTCCTCTTTGGAGAAATGTCTCTTCATGTCCTCACTCATTTTTAAATTAGGTTGTTTGTTTTTTTGGTGTTGAGTTGAATGAGTGTTTTATAAATTTTGGATATTAACCTCTTATCAGATGTATCATTGGCAAATATCTTCTCCCATTCAGTAGGATGCCTTTTTGTTTTATTGATGGTTTTCTTTGCTGTGAAAAAACTTTTTAGTTTGATGTAATCCCATACTGTACCACAATTTCTTTATCAAATCATCTATTGATGGGCATTTCAGTTGTTTCCCTATCTTGTTTATTGTGAACAGCACTGCAGTAAACATAGGGGTGCATATACTTTTTCAAATTAGCATTTTGGATTTCTTTGGATAAATATCCAGGGGTGGAATTGCTGGGTCATAAGGAAGTTCTATTTTTAATTTTTTGAGGGACCTCCATACTGATTTCCATAGTGGCTGCACCAATCTGCAGTCCCACCAACAGTGCACAAGGGTTCCCTTTTCTCCACATCCTCACCAACACTTATTGTTTGTTGATTTATTGATGACAGCCATTCTGACTGGAGTGAGGTGGTATCTCATTGTGGTTTCTATTTGCATTTCTCTGATGCTTACTGACATTGAACGTCTTTTCATATGTCTATTGGTCATCTGTATGTCCTCTTTGGAGAAATGTCTAATCATGTCCTCTGCTCATTTTTGATCTGGGTTGTTTGTATTTTTGGTGTTGAATTGTATGAATTTTTTATAAATTGGATATTAACCTCATCAGATGTATCATTGCCAAATATCTTCTCCCATTCAGTAGGATGTCTTTTTGTTTTGTTGATGGTTTCCTTTGCTGTGAAAAAACTTTTTAGTTTGATGTAGTCTCATATGTTCATTTTTTTGTTTGTTTACCTTGCTTAAGGAGACATATCAATGAAAATATTACTTAAGGGTAGTGTCTGAAAGTTTATTTCCTATATTTTCTTCTAGGAGTTTTATGGTTTTGGGTCTTACATTTAAGTCTTTAATCCATTTTGAGTTTATTCTTGGATATGGTGTAAGAAAGTGGTGCAGTTTCATTTTTTTGCATGTATCCATCCAGTTTTCCCAGCACCATTTATTAAATAGACATTCTTTACCCCAATGTAAATTCTTGCTTCCATTGTCATAGAGTAAATGACCATATAGGCATGGACTTATTTCTGGCTCTCTATTCTGTTCCATTGATCTATGTATCTGTTTTTATGCCAATACCATGCTGTTTTGATTACTGTAGCCTAAAACAAGAAGCATTTTATGAAGCTTATGGATTCTGTGGGACAGGAATTTAAATATGGAACACTAAGGATGGCTTATCTCTGCTCCACAGTGTCTGAGGTCTCATCTGGGAGGACTGGAATGTCTGAGAGGGATTTGGGTGACTGGAGCTAGTCTGGCGGCTTCTTCACACATCTGGTGCTGGGATGCCATGGAAATTCAGCTCAGAAGGGTCCCTACCAGAGTGCCAACATGTGGCCTCTTTGTGTGGCTTAGGTTTCCTCCAAGCATGATGGCCCCAGGGTGGTCAGACTTGTGACCTGGAGGCTCAGAGCTCTACGAGTAAATGTTGTGGTCAATAGTCCTTTTATACCCAGCCTTGGAGTCCACTTCCATCATCTTCTATCAGTCAGAGCTATCACAGACTTCTCCACAGTCAAGGGGAAAGAGGCCTCACCTTCAGTGAAAAGAATGTCAAAGCACTTGAAGCCATGCTTTACAACTGTTACAGGTCCCACCTCAAACAAGACTCTCCCTCAGTATCAGGGACAGGACAGGTACACAGGTGGGAAAAATGAGAAAGTCCTATGGCCATGGAAGGCAGATGGAGTTATTATTATTTTTTTAATTATTCACTTCTTGGTCACAACCCTGAGTTCTGAGAGCTTCCTTGTCCTTTCCACTTCCATGTGTGAGTGGCAGCAAGGGCTCCAGGTGAGTGAGTCAGCAGTGCCACACCTGAGGGCTGCTCTGGGTCTGGGCATAGGTGCTTACATTGTCCTCTGAGCACAAGGCTCAGCCCTCCAGTGAACCTGAGAACTGTGAAGGATTTTTGTTCAAAACTTCCTATTAGAAGCTCTTTCTGGTCCCTGAGGGCCAATATTTTTCATGACTTCTCTGATTCAGGAACACGCTCCTGGCAGGGCCTCTCTAAGGTCAGCGCTTGAGCGGTTACCTGCACTACAGTCGCCAGCAGGGTTTTGTTCAGATGCCCCTCCCTTGTCCCAAGGATAGAAGTTATCTGGAGAAGGCATTTAGGGGCACTTGTCCTCAAAGTCCTTCACTCAGCCTGTGGCCCTGGAGCAAGCTTATATTTGTTTGACCTTCTTCTGCAGCACCGTGGATTTTCAGTTTCGTTTTGGAATAGTGGTTTGTGTCAGTGAAGTGTATCATCAACTGACTTCACTCCATTAGCATTACTTTAAATGCCTTAGAGATAAACCTTATCACCTGTGCATCATCATGACTGCTGAGGAGCTAGAGAAGGAAACACTGAGGCTATTTTGAGTAGCATCTTTGGTTCTTTAACTGAAATAACTTTTCGTTCCCTAAGATTTACCAGCTCCATTTGGCCATCTGGTCAGATTTTTTTTGCCACTGGAAAAGCATTTTACTGTCAGAAGGTTGGGTCCAGGAATGTCCTCAGTGGGAACAACATGACTTCCAATGGAATCTTTGGTTATTACTCAGGCTTGCAACTGGAGTCTCCCAGGAGAGACAGCTGATTTGTTGCTGGAAAATATCCTACAAAGACTATTCTAAGCTATGCCTTGAGCTGTTTTCAGAACTAAGGAGACCCTCATCAGCTTCTGGAACTTGATGTAAGAGGCCTACTAGGCACCAGGCTTGAAGTTTCCTGAAGAAATAGCTTCCTATGTTATCTTTAAAAGAGTTCATGTGCATTTTGAGGGCAATCCAAGATAAAAAGGGGGAGATGACATCTAGAGGGTGAGCGAAGCAAAGGGAGGTGGGGAGAAGGAGAGAAGGCTGGGAGAAGGCATGGGGGGACGAAAGGCACATGGTGGCAATGCGTCTTCTCAGGTTAGCCAGACACAAGATAACGCCACCCCATCGTTTACTCCACAATGAATAAAATACCCAATTTGGATCCGTTCAGGTAAAATGAATAATTGTGTAGATGCCTCTGTAGCAGGAAGGCAGCCTTGCGGAAATCCTAATCTGACCTCTGCAATAATTTTCCCTGTGCTTCACTTCCTTCTCAGGCCCCCCATCACCAAGCACATCCAGCATTTGGTAATTAGACCCACGAGGTTATGGCAAGGCCAACTTCCTCATATAAAGTATCCCAGCTGCAAATTATAAAGTCCTTTGGTAAAAGCCGTCAGTGTCAGATAAGCCCTTGAAATCCCAGTGGCTATGAGGTCTCATCTTCACTTCTGCAGCCTGGTTCCCACATGTCTGGACGGGCTGATTATTTATTTACTGTAATTTTGGCAGCAGCTCAGAGATCAGCCCTTCAGGCACCTTTCCACTAACAGGCAGCAAGAGCCTGAACCTCCAGCTGTGATTTACCACCTACAAAAACCTTTGAGGACACAGCGTGTTCACACACATAGGCGAAAACCAGCAAGTTTCATAATTTAAAAGGAACGGAACACTGCTGGGTGATAGATGGTGAACTTCCAGATATTCTTTAGTTCCCACATAGAAATTCATATTCCTTATGCTCTGCTAGGCTGCAAGCTTCCTGAGAGAAAGGCCTCTGTATTTCTGTGTTTCTGGAATAGCTCTATGCCTGGCACACAGGGCGACCTCAGGAATAGATGGGGGCATACATAGCAGCCTTGGGGTGAGTCTCAGGGCTCCCTCTGGCAAAGTCGCAGGTAGGTTGAGAAAAGCAACTGGGCTTTCATGCACAAACGTTCTCTCTTATACCAGTGGCAGGAAAGGGGTATGTGCTGGGAGTCCCAATGTTGGTCCTGGGGACCGAGGGCTGCAGGGAGGACCAGCCGTGGAGAGGGATGGAGGACTACCGGGTGCCCAGCTCTGCTGAGACGTGCAAGCATGAAGGTCTCCGTGCCATCGCCAGTGGCGGGATTTAGGTTCAGCAGGGGACCTTTGGAATTCCTGGACTGGCTCCTACCACCTGACACTGTCGAGGCAGGCTGGGTTCCTCCTGAGAGTCTTCGTGTTTGTGTTTTGGTATCTGCTGTCGATAAATGGAACGTACCCTCCAGCCTCCTGCTGCTGCTGGCTCCTCAGCTCGGTTTCTGGCTCTTTGCAACTTGAGAGGTGGAGAGAATTTTTTTTTCTTTTTCAAATCACATTAAAAAAATTATGAATTTAATAACTTCCCAGTGTAAAGATTTATTTTCTAAGGCCTCTGAGTAGCCCAATCTGACAGAATGCCTAGAAAAATAAGGTACTTCATAGACCCAGATTAACTGGCAGCCCATGTGCTTCCTGCTTTCAGAAGTTCTCATTGTTCTCGAGGGGACTGGACATTACTCAGTTCCTCTGAATATAAGACCTTTTCCTCTTAGGAGACAGTCAGCTCTGGGAAGGCGGCGGCCAGGTCTGACTCACTTGTGCCTTCTTGTTGTCCAGCTTAGTGCTAGTCCTCCAGAGGACACAAAGCTTATTAAATAATTGAAGGGGAGATGTCACATTCAGCCCTGTGCCACTGGCTTGCATGCAGGCTGTCTTTGAAAGAAGCTGATGACATCAGAAGGGCACTGGCAACCACCCGGTGGGGCTTGGCATTGTACCAAGTGCATGGGTTTTGGGTTCTGTGGAAGATTGTGTCCAAAGATGCTCACCGAAATCCTGACCTGGCCTTATGCCCTTTTGAAATGTGACTGTCTCGCCTCCCATCCAAAGGTGGCGTCCATAGCCCCTCCCCTTGAGTCTGGTATGACCCTTTGACCTGCTTTGACTAACAAGTAGAGGAAGTGATGCTACTTTACATCCAGAGCGGTGCTTTAGTCCATCTTGTGGCTTCTGTTTCACCACAAGTCCCCCTATCCTGCTGGAGAAACCACGTGAAGAGAGAGAGACCCTGGAAAAGGAGAGTCCATCAGAACAGAAAGGCCTTGGAGGATGAAAAACCGTGAGCAGAGGGGGACCTGCAGATGGGCAGACATGTGAGTAAGGCCTTCTTTGATCTTCTAGCTCAGGGGCTGGCAAACTGCGGCTCGCGAGCCATATGCGACTCTTGGGGTACGTTCCATCTCAAAAGTTTGCCGACCCCTGGAAGAGTCAACCCTGTCCCTCACAACAACTTAAAAATTATTCGAGAGCCATAAATATATTTTTACATAATCACCATTATGTGAATAATATCCTTTAAAAATTTTATAAATGAAATTATAATAGTTTTATTTTCATTTTCAATTTTACTTCAGAGCCTGCGGCTCGCAAATCGCTGTTTGCTGACCCCTGGCGGCTCTTCTGTCTCAAAAGTTTGCCGACCCCTGTTCTAGACAAAAATGCAGCTGCCTGAGAGAAGCCAGATGTCACCATGTGGAACAGACACAAGCATTCCAGTGACCCTGCCCGGCCAACCCACAGAACTGTGGGTAAATAAAATGGTTTTCGTGTTCAGCCACCGAGTTTGGGGCTAATTTGTTACACAGCAACAGATAATAGGTATAAACTTACCTAGGTTTATTCCAGTTCTACACTTGTTAATTGTGTGACTGTTGGTAATTTTTTTTAGCCTCTCCCTTTATGTATAAAACGAAAATAACAATACCTACCTCCTAAAATATGGTGAACATGTTCTGGAGGACCTTGCCAGCCACGACTCTCTAATTTGTTTTGTTGTTGTTGTTGTTGTTGTTTTTTAGCTGAGCCATCCTGCCACCTGTTGGCAGCTCAGTGGCAAGCTCAGCTCGGGCTGGACTCGAACCGCTGTTGCTCAGAGCTCAAACTCTTGAGCGAGCTCTTAACCAACTGAGCCACTCGGCCGGCCCTACGACTCTCTAATTTGGAATCGCCCACCCGCCAGGTGCAGGGTTGGCTCTAGGTGGCCATGAATACATCATGTAGTTTTATTGTCACCCTCTTCCATAGCGAATTGGACCACAGGTAGGCCCTTGGCCCAGTGGTAAATCCACAGGCTCAAGTGAGCCTGTTTGAGTGTCTCTTGAGATTAGAAACTAAGAAGCCCAGAAATTAAAGTCAGAGAGCTGATCCCTGGACCTTTCAGGTCATGGAAAGTCAAAGCCAGGATCAGAGCCACAAGGAGCCAGAGTCACACATCAGCTGAAACTAAGACGGCGTTGGCGCTCTGAGCAGGCCCAGGAAGCCAACCCTCAGAGCAGGTGTGTGGGGAGAAGCCCAGAGGAGAGGCTTCATGGCTACAGTGGCCGACTTTCCCATTCTCCTCGCAGCGCAGCTCGGTTCCCTGTCTTCACTGCTGACCTCCCTGTCGCCTCTTGCCCCAGGCTTGTGTGGGCTTCTGTTACTGCCCACCAAGCCACCCCTAACCACATTTGAAAATGTATATGTAAACATTAGACACCCAGTAGCTGTCCAATACATCAGTAATTATTAACAATGCTTAAATCTTTAACATAAATAGTGTTTGTCTTCTCCTTTCTGGGTCACGGAAGTGGGGACCATTTATCTGCTTTTCTATCAAAATCTGTATTCTGCCTTCTCATTAGGTTTGATTGCATTGTCCTGATGCCCGAGTCCCAGGGCAGACGCTTACCTTCCCTAAACTTCATGTACAGCACAGGGATTTTTCTGTTGAGGCCACGGATCTGTGGAGTGGGGGCGAGTTGTGACCTGCTCTGCCACAGAATATAGCTCCCCACATAGTTCACTGAAGAAGAGGGGACAGAAGTCCACGTGTGAGCAGCTCTGGTTCCTGGGTGCTCCTTGTGAATCAGTAACCCAGAATAGGACTTTTCCAGATTTGCAGGCTCAGCTTGGATGCTTTACAGGTTGGCTCCAAAACAAGAATTCTCAATCTCTGGGAAAGAAGGAATCATAATCCTTTGATAATATTTTCCTAAGAGTAATAAATCGTGTATCCTCATTTGGATAAATCCTTTCTCTTCCACTTTGGAGGGATAGCTCAGCGTTTCACTAACTAGCAATGTGGCGTCGGGCAAATCATTTAACCTCTCAGCCTCAGCCTGCTTGCCTGTGAAATCAAGATGGTCGTCTGTGCCTCATGGAGTTGTTGGAGAATCATCACTAGAGGCCGGGCCCAGTGCTTGGCAGGTGCTTGGTGACCGGCTGCTTCCATTTCTCCTGGGACCACCCTGGTGGATCCGCCTTTCTTCTCGTTGTTTGCTCCATTTACTAGACCCAACTTTCATATATGTCTTGGACTAAAATGTACTTTTATCCACTTCAAAATTCAACTCCCCTTTCATGTTGCTTTTGGGTTCTGTGACTTGCCTTGAGTCGGTGTTCCTGCAGTCTCCTTCCCCCTCCTGCAGGACCTGAGGTTGGTGTGTGTGGGGGGGTTGGGGATGGGGGTGGGGCTTGGGGCAGCCCCTCTCATTCAGTTCGTCTTGCCTTTGAAGTTAAGACCCAGACATCCCTCAGCAGGCACCATCCTTTGACTTCTAGGGGAGAGAATTGGTTATGCAGATCATTTATTTCCTGCCAAGATCTTCTTTTTATGTGTTTCTGGCCAGGGTTAAGAAAAAAAAATAAATAAATGAATGTCCTGGAAAAGAGCCCTTTCCTATGCTCTGTATGAGCACAAGCTCATTATCTCTGCCCTTAAATCAGGTAATCCAGTCAATAAGGAAGAGCTCAGATAAAACATCAAGGCCAGGGAATCCTACCTCCGAGGCCTTGACCCCACCCCAGGCCCTTCTCTGTAACACATCTGCCTATTGGCTCTACCCCAGGCTCCAACCTGCCTTCGCTCTTTATTTCTTTCCCCCCCCCCGATCAAAATGTGTTTTCAGGACAGGCTCTCAGGAACCCATGTCTATTCAAGTGTCAACTACCATTACCAGTGTTACAGTAATGAGCATTACGCCGGGGATAAAGCTCGAAGTCAAAGGAATAAACCTCTAACTGTGAAATACTGACCATCGGTGGCAAACTGACGTTAGATTTAAGAGGGGGTGATGTGGTGGTGACAGTCTCATCACTAGAGAGACTAGTAGAGGCTCCTCTCTTGTCACACACACTGAACACTAACTCTACATTCTGGGAAGCCTGCTCCGGAACTAAGCAGCAAACACTGAGAACCCGCACTGTGTTCAACCAGCTGAAATACAGGGGGAGGTGCAGTTTGTGACCTTGTCATGTTCCCTGGGTCACGCTGCTGCCTGGACTCCTGGGAGCCCCTGTTCCTACCACCTGGAACTTGCTATTGCCAAGTGCACGGGATGCTGTCCCATTTGCCGGCGTCTCCTTTTATCTCCTCTCCCCCATGTGTCTGTTTCAAATTTAAACCCAGTCCCCCCTGCAGTGGTCTGTGTCAGAGTGGAAGTTGAGACCGAACTCTGTGCCTGGTGGGGCCTGCGCACTGCCGGCTGGGAAGAGCCCGTGTGTCTGCTGGGTTCCCTCCACAACTTCCTGTTGACACCCCGCAGCCCAGCGGTCTCGGACAGGATTTGCACAGTAAGAAAGGGCTGGCTGCCGGGAAGTTTAGGAGACCTATTGCTAATGAACAGAATCAAGGTGATTAAGATCTTAGCATCTTGTCCATGATGGATGTAAAGAAATTAGTCTTTCATATCTTTGCCTCTATGTCAACCAGTTATGTATTTTTCGTGTTGGTTTTAAAGCTTGGTTTCATGTGGGGGTGATTCAGTTAATGTTCCTGAGTCATTCACACTCAGATATGAAAAAAGAAGTTGGAAGAATATTTAATATCGGGAAAGTACTCTGATGGTTCCAGAAACCGCCAGAGCTATTTTGCTCATGGATTAGAAGCAGAATGAATGGATGTCATGGGGTCCACTTCATATTACTTGGCTTCTGCTGGTAGAGAAAATTGGAGTAATGTGGCAGTAATTTGGCAAAAACACATTCTGTAGTGACTAAGACCAAGTTTAAGGGAGTTGAATGAATCAGGGGCTTCCTTGGATAGGAATTAACTCATCACAGAAAAGAGGGAGCATGAAACAATGGCTATGGATCAAAGAGAGAACTTTGATAACATTTAATTTGAAATGTTTCCTATCTTTTGCTAAATGTTTGTTAAATAATGTGAACCCTGCTGTCCCAGAGACAGCAATATTTCACAAAAGGGAAATTCATCTTGAATAAGTACAAATGTAATTTTAGCTCGGGATTTGAAATTTCCTATCAAAATCTGTACAGTAGTTTTAAAAATTATATGTGTTTTCAGCTGGGGATCCCTTGTCCCCATAATTCAGGATTCAGAACATCTGCAAGGTCCCCAAATGAGTCCTGGGGGGCGGTCTCCGGGGAGTTCATCAGCAGGTCCACCCAATACAGCTTGTCCTCACCATTTTCTCCCTGTCTTTTTGTCCGCCCGGCCATCAGTCCATCTTACTGTTCTTAACGCGGTTCACAGCAGGAGACATTCATCAGAGCCCTTCTTCCCGATGTGTGCCACTAACTGGAGTTCAATACTGGCTTGCATTCTCTTGTATTCCATCAGTTGTGCCGCCCTGAATGTTGACGTTGTATAGCGTTTTGAGAGAATGCGCCTCATTTTGTTTTTACCCATAACCCCTCTCTCTCCTCAGGAATTAGTCTGTGAGGTGTTGGTCCAGAGACAAGTCAAAGTGAAAGACTTGCCTTTTGTCTTCGGCAACCAGCATTCTGCACAAGCTTGTCTCTCTTTAGGTAGGATGAGTCCTCTCACCTGAAGCTCCCTGACCTCTCAGGAAACTAGACTCCAGCAGTGCCTTCCCCACCGCTTTGGCCCCAAGGCCTCCCAGTGGCAGCTGCAGTGGCTGCTCCTGTGGGACTCGCTGTCACTCACCCCAGGAGCAAAGGGGAGATTTCCAAAGGCCTCTCATAACCAGAGCTGGAGTTTATTAGGTAGCCGAATACTGCTCAAAGGAATGGTAGGAAATTTAGCGGGCGTTGGAATGAGAATTGGCCTGGTCATGCAGAGGTGACCTAGAGATACTCAGAAGTGATGATTCGTCAGTTTCATAACCAGAGCTAAGATGTGCTGAACCCTCATCACATGCCAAACCCGGGGCTGAGAGCTCGCTGTGTGTCCATGTTCCAACTAGTCACACTCTATTATTATCTCCTTTACTCAGACAAGATGAGGTGGTGACCGTGATCTTAACAACTATGATAAAGATATATGTATAAAGTGGCCAGGGGAGCTGGTCAGGAAAGGTTGTTTTTTGGCAGAGACTATCCATGAGAAAGTGGGTTGGGGGGTGTTTTAAAATGTAGATTTATTATTCAGGTATGGTGAGGCCAACAGATCAGGAAACAACTGTGATGGAAAGGATGTTTTGTTACTCACAGATCCCAAGAAGAAGGGGCAGGTGACACCATGCAGAGCCACATGGGGAAGCATCAGGGTTGGTCAGGGAGCAGAGGGAGTGAGGGGAAAGCGTAGGCAAGAGCCTTTATTGCAGTTTCCATGGTAAGAAGTAGGTGAGGCAGGGTAAACAAGCTTTGGATTGGCCAGTTTAAATAAGTCCAGTGGGCGCTGAGTGTGGAAGCAGTCCCCTAGGTGTCTGGTGCCTGGTCCTGGGGTGATTAGGATGGAGGAATGGTGGCTCTAAGTGTGAGAGTCAAGAGGAGGTATGTGTGTGTGGGGGGATGGGTTCTGGGTTGGTTAGTTTGCATATGAAAGGCACACTAACAAGTTTTGTCTAGGAATTTTCTCTTTAGGAATCAGCTAACCCTGGGAGGGGCAGACTCTCCAGGGTCAGCAAGGCCCCAGAGGTCAAAACATCAGAAACCCATGGTTAATACAGTGAGGTGGGGCGGGAAGCCCCTATGAGGTGGATGTGAATGTCTTATCCCCCAGCTCTGTGGGACTCAAGTGGCTGCCTTTGAACTGTCAATCAGCATATTCCTGGCTGTTTGGGGAATGGAGACCCCAGACTCCAGGCTCAGAGGCCTTGAACCAAACTCCAAAGCCCCAGGCGACCCAAGTGAGCCTTTCGGGCTCCCTCTCACCAATCACAGGGAAGTGTCCCACATATCTGCCCATGGGTTACCAGCCGCTCCCCTGGTATCTGCTGGTCCTCGGGGCAGGGCTGCTGTGGACCCAGAACAGCACACATGTGCCCCAGGCCAGGGCTCCGTTTGGCAGGCCTGCTTCCCAGCAGCAAACACGTGCTCTCCTGCTGCCTGATGCCTCCTATCTGTCTCCACTGAGCATTGAGGTTTAGGGACAAATGGAGTCAGGTCCCATGCCAACGATTCCTTGAAATCGCTGTGAGCATGTGTGGGTATGGGAGGGGATTTAGAGCCTATTCACAAATTATGGTCCTTTCTTGTCAGGGAGATTCAGCAGAGAGATGAAGATGTGGCCAACACCAGAGCAACAAGGGGAGGGTGTGACTTAGGATATGAAAGGCACACTAACAAGCTTTGAGGTGACCCTGAGCTCGAGGGCAGTTACCATCAAGTTGTAACTTTCATTTTTTCTTTTTTAAATTAAAGTTTACTGGGGTGACAATTGTTAGTATAGTTACATAGATTTCAGGTGTGCAATTCTGTAATACATCATGTATATTTTGTATTGTGTGTTCACCACCCAGAGTCAGTTCTCCTTCTATCACCATATATTTGATCCTATTGTGCTATTAATCATGGAAGTTTTGCTAGGCTGGATGATTACAGAACTGAAGAATGATGGTCCTGGAGATTATCTACTCCAACTCCTTCATCTGAAACAGGTTCAGGACTCTTCTGATGTTCTTGCCACATGACATCATATCTGTCTGTCCTGCGCACTAGACTGCGAGCCACCTGATGACGTTTTGCATCCTGTTTCCTCAGAGCCTGGTGCTGTGCCCAGTACTTAAAGGTATTCAAAAACTGTTGAATGAATGAATGAATGAATGAGTCACTGGCCAAGCTCACACATCTAATCCATGGCAGAGCTCAAAGTGGAGGCCAAATCTTCTCATTCCATGCGCAACGTTCCGGCTCTTATGTACACAGCCTCAGCAATACTTCATTTGATTAAACTTTGAAACTGCTCTGGGGTTAAGGTTTATGAGACCCGATCTCTGACCACCTTCCTAAGGAGCAAAGGTGGCCCTTAGAATAGGGTTAGTGACACACTCCGGCTCTCAGAATAGCTCTGGCTTAATAGAGTGACCTAGGTTTGAGGCCCGTTGCTGCCATTCCCCAGCTGGTTACCTTGGGGCAAATCACTTAACCTTGCTGAGGTTAAGAGAAATAGCCTCAGTTTTTTCATCTGCAAAATGGGAGGGTAGTTCTGATCCTGTCAGTCCCCCAGGGGCTCTGTGAAGTCCAAGCCCGGCTATGGACTTGATAGCACTTTGTAAGCAGCAGTGCCTGGTCTGCACAAGCTTGAAGAGTGTCAAGTGGGCATGTGCAGGGGAAGGGAGCTCAGGGCCGAGTCACCCTCAGTGTGGCAGGGCCTGCCTCGAAAGACTCTCTGGTGGGTTCATGCCCCTGGTTCACAGGTGAGGATGGGGTCCAGGTGGTCACCATGATATATGCGCATCATTTGCGGGTGATGGAGGAAATGGGGACTCCAGGGTGGCTGGGTAGGTCAAAGGAGAGGAGAGAGAAGGGAAGCTCCCCTGGGTGGGGTGTCTCTCTCGACAGCCTGAGGGTTCTGGGCACGTTCCAGGGTGATGGAGCACACGGGAGAGCACGGAAGACAAAGCCAGCTTCTCATGATACTGGACAGCGAGCCGGGGAGCTTGGGCCAGCCCTCAAGGCCTTTCCTCATCCTTTGCAGGTAGGACACACGCTCTGTTGGCAAAAGTTGGCAAGATACTGCTGGTAGGCAAAGAAATCACACGTTCGAGAATAAGCGTATCCAGCAAGAAATGGGGAGTAAGGTTTTGTGATCCAAAATAGTCTACATAATGTTAAAATAACAGGCCAATTTGGTCAATATGGTTAAAAAAATATAAAGAATCAGGCAAGTCTGACGTTGGAATTCAGACAAACCAAACAATGGACCATTGTCCGAACACTGAACTTTTGAGCTGGTTTCTTTGTCGGGTTGTTGGCACAACTTGTGACTGAGTGAAGAAAGCTGCTCGGAGATCTCACAGAGCCAGGGCCAAACAGTAGAGCCAGGGACAGATTCTTCAGATGGCTGAGCCTCTGCTGATGAAAGCGGCTGTGGGTGTCAGGGACGGAGGCCGGGATGCAAGCACTGAGCACCCTTCCGTGCGCTGAGCGCCCATGGCCAGTCCTGGCCAGCTGGAGGCTTACGAGAGAAACACCGACTTACAATCTGCAGCCACCAACAGGTGATTATCTGAAGTTGGCCATCCCTCAAAATGAGAGGGTAGAGGGCTTTTATTTTAATAAGCTTTCCATTTATTTAGGAAGAGAAGAAAGGTTCACAAGCAGGAGCTTCTAATTAAGCTCTCAGCCAGTCTGGGTGGAATGAAAAGAAATCTTTAAAACAACAATTGTGCATACACACAATGGGGTTTTACCTTTCCATTGTGAATTTATAGTAATAAGTGTCCTATTTCTTTTGGTAGACAATTCCCCCAATTAGAAAACAATATAAAGCCTCTAAGTAGGAGAGGGTCAATGTCACTTTGGCAAAAAGCATGAGAATGCTGTTGTTGATGACTTTCAAAGAAATAAAGCTTTATTTTCTACACATTTTGCTTAATTTTTACTTGAATTTAAGAATATTAATAACAGGATGAGGAAAAGAAAGAACTTTTGTATTCTCAAAAGTGCTTAATGATCAGATTCTCAGAAATATTTGTAACTAGCACCTTGCTCTCTAACATCATTAAAACTGTTTGTCAGTGTCCCAAAAATAGTTTATTCACTCTTGCCTTTACCCTTAATCTGTTTACTACCAGCACAAAGAAAGTCAGCCTAAGGTACCAGATTTCTTCTTAGTTGGTGGATCTAAGTTAAATAAATGGGGTATAACTTAGTAATGCCTTCTTTTTACAATTAAACTTTTGTGTTTAGCTTTGGTTAAAAATAGAAGTTTTCTATAAAATTTAAGTCATATGATAAAGTAATTATACATATATTTATATATATATTTATTATTTTTTAAAGATTTTATTGGGGAATTGGGGGAGGGGAACAATGCTGGGGAATTGGGGGAAGGGGAACAGACAAGCTGCTGTCCTTTTTTTCTTCAGTCTAGCTGTGGAGGATGTCGCTTCACTGGCCCATGTTGGTATTATCATTGCACTCTTCCCGGGTGAGGCAGTTGCTCGCCGGCCATTGGACAGCTGCTCACAGTGGCTCACGGAAGCTCATGCTGACTGCCGGCCAGCCCCACTGCAACCCACACCGTCACCAGCGACTTATGACAGACAGCCCAGCTCTAGGTGGAGCTGTTGTTCATCATCTTAGCTGTAGAGGGCGCAGCGTCACTGGCCCTCATGTGGGATCTGAACCGGGGTCCTGCTGCTCAGAGCTGGCATCCCCAGCCAACTCTTAACCAACGCGCCACTCTGCCGGCCCTAGAAATATATATTAAAAAATCAAAATAGAAAGAAAACAGCGACCTCCTCCCTTCTTCACTTGTCCTTTAGTGCCCACGTCACTCAGAACTGAGGAATTAGTCTTTCCTCATCACTGTCCATGTCCCTCTTCTCCATCAGTAACACCCAAGTTCTCTTTGGGGACTGTCAACTCTGGGCTTCTCAGCTCAGGCTGTTTTTTTTTATTGGATTAAGCCCATCAGTATATGGCAGATATTATTTTCCAAAGATGTCTGTTCTTCTAGAACTTTGCCACTGTTCATCAAGAGGTCTAGTCTATGTACCCTCCTCTTGAACCTGGGTGGGTTGTGACTTTCAACCAATGGCATAGGGTGAAGTGAAACTATGTGATTTCTGAGGGTAGGCCATGAAAATGCGAAACACGTCTGCCTTGTTCTCTTGGGGATGCTACCATGTAAGCAGTCTGACAGCTTTGAGACCTCCATGCTGTTGAGGGAAGTCCAAACTGGCCCAACTGGAAAGCCCACATGTAATAATCAGCTAGCTTGACAACTGGTTGATCCCTTTCTACCTGAAAGCATCGCTTCATCAATCAACCTAAATCAGCATCAGACAGGAGGAGCTGCTACTCCTTGATCTCCTTCTCCTGGTCAATATTGAAACCAGTGGTTTGGACAGGCTTTTGAGGATGCAATAAAAATGCCATGAGTGGCATGCACCTGAGAGGGACAACTACTATGTTGGGGAGAAATCAGGACCCTAAAATACTGACATGCTAAACAATTCCTGCATCCAACAAGATAAAATTTAAGAGATACATGTAACGTTCTCCCTTTTAGTCTTCTCAAAATCACTGTATAAGGAGACAAATGAAAAGTGAGTTCAGAGGTAACACATATGGAGAAATGAAGACATTTGCTTGTCAAAAAGACTTGATGGAAAACAAAAAGGTTATGTAGCTATCAAAAAAGGTCATGTGGTCTTAGGTTATATCAGCAGAAGCATAGTGTCCAAAATTAGGCTGGTAATCCTTTTTTCGCTATGCTGGTCAGACTTATGCTGGAGTACATACAATGCTCGCTTTGTGGACACCATATGTCAAGAGAGAAAGTGACAGACCAGTGCATCCTTAGAAGCAACTGGGTTATGGTGAAAACAGTTGAAACCTTATTTTACGAGAAATGGTTAAAGGATATGGATGTTTGCCTGGAAAGGACTATATACAATATCTGGACTTCTGGAAAGTCTGATAAAGTCACTCTGTTATCCTGTTGGAGAAAGCACCCTGGGGAAGGATTCACAAAAATGCCTGCCAAGTGAGAACTTTAAAACTAGAGCTTTAAAATATGTCTGTCTTAATCTGCAGTTCTTAATCTGCAGGATTGGGAAATCTCATGAAACTCCGATGGGAGCTCTGGCACAGTCCCCAGAAAAATCACAGAAACTTAAAAATTAGCAAAATTTTCAGGCTTATGGAAGTCCACACATCCTATGCCGAGAATCCCTGTTGGGAATAGTAGGAGACACAATGGGTAAATTTTGCAAATTGTCCTGTATCAGAAAGCACACAAGCCCTCATTGTATTGTGATTTTATGTAACATTCCTTGGAATAGCCATTCATTTCCTTCTGCCTGTTTTCTCTTCTCCATCGAAGCAAATATTCGAAAGCCATTGGTTGAAATTGCTAAACGTGAAGGAGTTTCTTCTGGCGATTTTATTTCACTTTCTCACCTTCAGAGCAAGGCAAGGACCATTTAAAGCCTTCTCTTTACCTGGCCATTTTCTCCCATCCTTTCCTGAATACTCTTTTCATTTCCTTCTTTCTTTCTGTTCTCTTCTCTCCCACCTCTCCCTCCTCAACGAGGAAAGGAGCAGGGATGTGGTGGCAGTGGTGTTCAAAGGTGGGGAGCATGACCAGAGGGAAGGTGGGACGGCCAGGAGCTCTTCATGTTGCTTTCCTGACCTCTGACCCCACTTCCCCTCTCCATGTGCCCTCTGACCTCTGCTAGCCCCTGTCTTCAGTCCGGAATGCTAAAGATGCTGAGACATTCAAATAGTAGCTTCTCTGCCATAGCCATGCTGAGTTCATCGTCCAGGAAATCTGGGTGTTGCGAGGTAGTGGTTACTTATGTTGGTCTTACTCAAAAAATCTTAACCATTGTTATTTTAACAAATATGGTTTTTACGTACGCTTTTGGGACTCTCAAAAAATTTTAGCAGAAAGTAAAATTTGCATCAGACCTGGTTGTGTTTGACACGCCTGTCTCTTCTTCTGATGGGTGTTCCAGTGGAACTTTCTGTCACAATGCGAAGGGGACATAAGTTCAACACAAGAAGAAAAAACTCATGGAGAGCTTCCAAAATCCTGATTCCCGTGACGATCTTACAAAAAGACAATAGAAGTGACTGACTGAGTTTATTCAGTTTATTTATTGATGACTTCTAGATTTTCTTCGTGTTTTATTGACTAGATGAGCATGGTTTGATTTGTATGGTTGCTTTACTGTTCAGCCTTCATTTCATTTCATTTCATTTATTTATTTATTTATTTTTTTAAAAGATTTTTATTGGGGAATTGGGGGAAGGGGAACAGACAAGTTGCTGTCGTTTTGTTCTTCAGTCTAGTTGTGGAGGACG
>NW_017731754.1:413095-427525 GCF_001890085.2 Hipposideros armiger | reverse complement strand
CCCAGCTCCAGGTTGAGCTGTTGTTCAGCATCTTAGCTGTGGAGGGCAGTGTCACTGGCCCTCATATGTGGGATCCGAACCGGGGTCCTCTGGCATCCCAAGCCAGTTCTTAACCATCGCGCCACTTGGCCGGCCCCATTTCATTTATTAATATCACGTGCAACTAAGCAGCCTTAAGCAAATAAAGTGCTCCTTCCTTCCAGTCTCCCATCTTAAACTTAATACGTTCCACATTCCCAGCTCACTTTCTTGCCCACACAGGCGTGCCCATTTCTTCTCTGGGCAAGAACCTGAGGTGGGACAAGTCAGAGGACAGAGGCTGGTATGCGGTGGCCGTGATCCACGGGTTAGGACTTTATCTGATGATAATGCATGGTGTGTGCAGAGGTTTCCAGATCGGCAGCAGAGTCTTTAGCATGAGGGAGAACCTGTAGAAACACCATTCTTCTAAAAAAAGAGGGTGCTCTGGCAAGAGTTTGGGTGGGGAATGTGATTGCTCTCTGTGTTTGCAACCTGCAAACACCCCTGGCCGTTCGGATGGCTTAGAGAAGGCCCTGTCTGGCCTGTGGCAACACTGGCTCCATTTGGAATAAAAGCCACATGGAGAAACGTACAGAGGAAACTATGCGAGAGGGAACTGGGTGTGTTTCAGCCATTAAGTCTGCGGAGAAAAATCTGTAGACTTTTTTTTTTTTTTAAAGTAAAACGAGCCCCTGGAAATTAACTTTGAGAGAGATCATTTATGCAGGAAATCTCCCCAGAAGGGAAAAAGAGAAACAGAGTTTAGAAGCAATTCAAATTGTAATATCTTCTCCCTCCCTACTAGGAACAAAAATGAAGACAGCAGTTGAAAAACGGAAAAGTTCACTAAAGCTCAGATAGAGGCCCTGGATATGCAGAGCAGAAACCGAAGGACATTCTTCATGTGGGTAAATGATTTCAGTTTTTGTCTGTATGTGTAAATAATTGCCCTGTGTTTTCATATCTCCTTGTGACTGAGGACATTACACAAGTGGGAAATGACAGGGACCATTGTCCTGTTTACAATCCCGCTCAATCTCTTCTTACCTTTAACTTTTTCTCCACTTTAGAGATGCTACATTTTCTAAGTGTGAGAGTAGAGAGAGAATAAAATTGAAAAGGCAAAACAGGAGTGTGAGCTCAGGGAACATTTCAGAACCTTAGATCCTGGAGTAGCACTTGAACTTGACCACTGTCATTGCGGTCCCCTACACAGCTGGCCACCCACACCCACCGAGAGGCAGAGGCCCAGACTCTGAGGGCCTGGATGAGCTGGTTTAAATAGGGGTGTTTCACTCACTAGACACAGGGCCTGGGGTGAGTTTCTTAACTCCTTTGTGCCAATGTTTTCTCATTTATCAAATGAAGGTTCGAGTGCTATTGACTTCATAGCAATGGCGTGACAATCAACTCGATTAATAAATCAGTATTTCTAACCTGATTTTCATGATTGCTCCCGCTTGTCACCCAAGGAAATACTTTAGGTATTTTTTTCTAATCCCTCCCCTCGTGGATCGGTAACCCCACAGATGTGCTGTACATTTGTGCCTGCAATGTTTCCATGCCTGGGACCACTCCTCCCACCCTGTCCATCCCCCCAAGAATCGCTCCTGTTCAGACTCACTGCAGGGAAGGGAGAGAGCTCTTGAATATTGCTTTTAGCCCGCAGTGACACATGCCACGCAGCGCCAGCCCCGTGGCCTGGTGGTGTGAGGAGACTAGGGGATGAGGGGAGCACCTGGGGCTTCAATGGACAGTAAATGTCTTGCCCCAGGGGCCTAGGAATTGTGCCTCCTGCAGTTGTGGCCCCGTGGGTCCTGCAGTGTGTTGGTGCCACCCAGCACATGCTAACCGCTGCCGCTGCAACGTCCTCTAGTCTCGATCCCCCGTTGGGTGTCAGGCAAACGCACATCCAGCTGGCGTCCCCACCTGCTGCTGGACTCCACATGTGTGGGAGGCAGGCTTTCCCTCTGGGGCCCGATCTTCAAGCGATCACCCTGAACAGCTCCACTTCCCCTGTGTCCTGGTTCAATCTCATTGCTACTAATCCAAGCCACTGAGTTCCCTGTGGTCTTCAGGCCAAACCTCCAGAATTAGAATAGTGATGGTGATGTGCACGTCAAAATCCTGAGCTGGGACCCAAGCATCCAGCATAGCTGTGTGGACACAGGGACAGAAATAACCAATTACCGCAACATTTGCCACAACTTGATCAAAACCAATTGGGAAAAAACAAAACAATTGAAGAGGTGTGTGTGTGCATGCGTGCGTGTGTGCGCGCATATGTGTATGTGCATGTATGTGTGTGCTGTGTGGATGTGTGGTGTGTATGTGTAAATGTTTGTATGGATGTGGTGTGTATAGATGTGTGTGCATAAAATCACAAATTCAAAACACGTTCACCCTCACCTGAGGCTGTGCCGACATTGTGCCTCACAGATTGTTTGGGAGACCCCACATCAGTCGCCCAGGGGAGGGACTTGTTGAAAGGCAATTTCCTGGGGTCCCCCCTTCGTACTGTGCAAGAAACTCTGAAGTGGGGGCCATAAGCCTGAAGTTTAATGAACATCCTGAAGGAATGAATCCTTTTGTAAACTGAAGTTTAGAACCATTGACTCTAACTAAGATGCCCAAATATTTTGGTCAATTCAGTGACAGCATCAAATCAAAGTATTTGATATATCACACAGAGAGAAGAATTCATTTGTTCATTTATTCAGTAAATACTTCACAACCTACGTATATTTCTGTGCACCTTTTGTGAGTTTACAAAGCATTTTTTTTAAAGATTTTATTGGGGAATTGGGGGGAGGGGAACAGCGCTGGGGAATCGGGGAAGGGGAACAGACAGGTAGACAAATTGCTGTTTTGTTCTTCAGTCTAGTTGTGAAGGATGTTGCTTCACTGGCCCATGTTGGTATGATCATTGTGCTCTTCCCAGGTGAGGCAATCGGTCACTGGTCATTGGTCGGCCGCTCAGAGCGGCTCCTGGTAGCTCACACCGGCTACCAGCTGCTCATGCTGGGTGCCAGCCACTCACGTAGCTCACGACAGCCCACTGCAGCCCCACTGCAGCCTACGCCGTTACCGGCGACTCATGGCAGCCCAGCTCCAGGTTGAGCTGTTGTTCATCATCTTAGCTGTAGAGGGTGAGCATCACTTGCCCTCAATGTGGGATCTGAACCGCAGCCTTGCTGCTCAGAGATGTTGCTCCCAAGCGAGCTCTTAACCAACTGAGCCACTCGGCTGGCCCTACAAAGCATTTTTGTACCCTTAATGTACTTCAAGTTCCAGTGGCAAGATAAGAGACGAGACTGTCAAGCACGTGAGTCCCCTCCACCAGGAGCAGCATCCCGTGTCAACTCCCTCCATAGGTCAGGGTCACCAAGAAAGACATGACTCACACAGGCACTGGATGGACAATGCTTTACTCACAGAAAAGTGACAGAGCAAGATTAGCCTTAGTGGTGTCCTGGGTCCCCATGGCCCATGGGTCTTGTCCTGCAGCTGATGCGGAAAGCCCTGAGATTTCCAGAATCCTTCCTGGGAAAGGTGGCATCTGAGTGTGGCCTTGAAGGCTGGTAGGTAGAGCCTGGGGTGGAGGGACACTCAAGGAAAGAGCCTGAGACCATGGGCACTAACTGGCTAAGCCCAGAGTGTGCGGGGAGCTGGGAGAGCCACACCCGGGAGGGAGGCTAGTGGGACCAGGACAGGAGGGCCTGGGCTCCCACTAAGAGTTGGGGGCCAAGGAGAAGATAAGGGCTGTTGGGACATTGTTATGAGTTGAATTGTGTCCTCCCAAAAGATGCACTGGAGCCCTAATCCCTTGTACCCATGAAGTGACCTGATTTGGAAATAGAGTCTTTGCAGATGAAATTAAGTTAAGATGAGGTCTTTAGAGTGAGCTTTCAGCCAATGTGACTGATGTCCTTATAAGAAGAGAAGAGACACAGAGACAGACAAGCACAGAGGGAAGACACACAGGTGAAGACGCAGGGGAGAATGCCGTGCGACGTCAGAAGTTGGAGTGATGTGTCTGTAAGCCAAGGACACCAAGGATTTCTGGGAACACAAAAGCTCAGAGGAAGGCATGGAACAGATCCTTTTCTAGAGCCTCAGGAGAGCATGGCCCTGCTGACACGTGCAGTTTGGATTTCTGGCTTTTAGACTGTGAGAGAAGAAATTTCTGTTGTTTTAGCCACCCAGTACTTTGTCAAGGCAGCCATGGGAAATGAACACAGAGATGTTGGTTTAGTTCATTCCTTCGGAATGGGACTACTGTTCAGACGCTATGTGCGTGCCGAGTGACCATGTTCTGTCTGCATTTGCAGGAGCAGATATTGTCACACACGTTGGCACCTTTCGTAGCACCAGCGAACTTGCTCATGAGGCCATTATGGACATAACATATCTACTACTCT
This sequence comes from Hipposideros armiger, assembly GCF_001890085.2. NCBI lineage: Eukaryota > Metazoa > Chordata > Mammalia > Chiroptera > Hipposideridae > Hipposideros > Hipposideros armiger. The sequence goes on along the minus strand of NW_017731754.1, from coordinate 423,083 downwards.
ATTTCCGATGTATCAGTGATAAATTACATATACATATGTGACGGTCTGACTATTAAGCTTGTGAACTTGTTGCAACAATGTTGCTAACCTTTTTTGATATCAGAGGAATTATTCATTATGAATTTGTACCAACTGGACAAATAGTTAGCCAAGTTTACTATTTGGGAGTGCTGAAAAGGCTGCATGAAAAATTAAATGAAAACGACCTGAACTTTTCACCAACAATTCATGTATCTTGCATCACGACAATGCACCAGCTCACACAGCACTGTCTGTGAGGGAGTTTTCAGCCAGTAAGCAAATAACTGTATTGGAACACCCTCCCTATTCACCCGATCTGGCCCCCAGTGACTTCTTTCTTACCCAAAGACAAAGGAAATATTGAAAGGAAGACATTTTGATGACATTTAGGACATCAAGAGTAATATAATGACAGCTCTGATGGCCATTCCAGAAAAAGAGTTCCAATATTGCTTTGAAGGGTGGACTAAGCACTGACATCAGTGCATAGCTTCCTAAGGGGAGTACTTTGAAAGTGACCATAGTGATATTCAGCAATGAGGCATGTAGCACTTTTTCTAGGATGAGTTCGTGAATTTAATTGTCTGATCTCATAGGCAGTGAGACCCATCGATCAAACTTCCTCCAGTAGTGTGTGGTATTCTACAGGCCTTGCCTAATTGTCAGTACATTAGTGTTTCTTGTTCACAGTGTTTTCCTGTTTACATTTTCTCCCTCAGTCTCTGGAAAAATAAAATTAAAAACTCTCATTGACTTCAAGTCCTGACAATTAAGTTCGCGAACTCATCCTAGAAAAAGTACTCATACCTCATTACTGAATATCACTATGGTCACCTTCGAAGTACTCCCCTTGGGAAGCTATGCACCAATGCCAGTGCCTTCTCCACCCTTCAAAGCAATTTTGGAACTCTTTTTCTGGAATGGCCATCAGAGCTGTCATCATACTACCCTTGATGTCCTGAATGTCATCAAAATATCTTCCTTTCAATATTTCCTTTATCTTTGGGTAAAGAAAGAAGTCATTGGGAGCCAGATCAGGTGAGGAGGGAGGGTGTTCCAGTACAGGTATTTGTTTACTGGCTAAAAACTCCCTCACAGACAGTGTCCTGTGAGCTGGTGCATTGTCCTGATGCAACAGCTCCTTTGGGACCATTTTTGCACACACTTTTTTCATGTCAAGACTTTCAGTTAAGATTTTCCTAATTATTTCTCTATCAATGTTTACTTGGTCTGCTGCGCTTCTCACAGTCAGCCAACGATTTTGACGCACAATTTAATGAAATTTTGCAATGTTTTCATCAGTTCTGTTTGTTACTGGCCGTCCTGACCTTTCTTCATCAATGACGCGTTCTCTCCCCTCAGAAAAACGTTTAATCCATTTGTACGCTGTCGTTTTCTTCATGGCATTATCCCCATAAACTTGGACTAACATGTCCCTGATATCACTTCCACTCTTGCCAAGTTTAACAAGAAATTTAATGTCTGTTCATTGCTCTAATTCAAGCTCAGACATTCTCACAATGGCACACAAAAACATGCAACAATAATGAACACCACTCAGCAACACTGTCACACGTTGACACGAACACAGCCGTGAGACACTGATACACCAAGGTTATGAGACCTTACTGAGCTGTTTGTACAGCGCTGCCAATGTAAGCACACGGTGGCAAGTTCGCAAACTTAAGAGTCAGATTTTGTGCATCTTTAGAAAAACACATTTTCAAAAGACCTGCATTCAACTGAAAAAGACAAGATTCACAGCGATGGGTCGAAACATGGCCTAAAATCTCTTTATAATTCATTGCAAATAGTGGCCATGTTTGTAAGGAGCTCAGCACGGGAAACCTAAGCTTCAAAACTGTGGCAGCCTTGGATGTGGCCGAGCAACTCACACAAATTTCAGAAGAAGGAGCAGAAACCAACACGGGCCTCCTCAAGTGAAGAGGGGAATTTAGCATAACTACCTAGGCAAGCAGTGCTGGACTGCCTGAAGGGCGGGCCAAGAAGGTGCTTAGAGCACCAGCAAAGCAGAAACAGAATTTTTTTGTTTTGAAAAAGAATACAATATGCGATTTAAAAAAAGGAAAGTAGTTTGCAGGTGCAAATCATAACTTTGTAGGACTTCCCTATGCTTGTAGTTAGACACTATTTTTTTTTTTTTAATGGCTTATGCAAGGGTAGGAAGGACTTGATCTCCTCTGGTTTGGAGTCTCTCAAGGCATTAACGTGGCCCAGGTTATGGGATGTCCCAGGGGCTCCAGACCGTCAGAGCAGCTGGGCCCGGCGAGGGCTGGCAGCGGCATATAGGCATTCCCAGGAGGGCTTTTCCCCTTTGGTGTGTTTGTCTGCACGGCTGTCCTGGCCGGCGGCTTCCTGGGCTGCAGGAGGGCGGGAAGATGGTCATCCCCATTCACATTGCTCTGCCATGTAGTGTCTCCCCCTCTCTGACACACACTTTAGTCTCAGTTCTAAATATGTAGATAAAGGACTCTTCCTTTCTCTGCTGGGTCAGGACCCTGCTGGTTTATTAAAGCTAGGCCAGGATGAGGCCGTCCTGTCTAGAGTAGGGAAGATGACGTGGCCGAGAAGGGTACTGATTCAGGAGTTGGACTTCCTCCAGACTCACTGCGTCCTGATTGTATATTAGCCACATTATTAAACCCCTCCTGCCTCAGTTTCCGCAGCTGCGAGATGGGGCAAAGAATAGCACCTACCTCATAGGGTTTCTGTGAGGATTAAATGAGCCGCTGATTACTGTGCCTGGCACATAGGAAGTACTTAATAAATTTTAGCTAAAATTGTTATTCAAACTCTTAGGAGACCCTGTCACCATCTGGATCAAAGAGGGAGGGCAGTTTCCAGAAAAAGCATGTTAATGGCTCAAAAGCAGGGCAGCTGGCCAAGGACATGGGCTACAAAGGGTCAAGGACTGGGCAACAGTGCGAGCCACGGGAGGGGAGTACAGCTGCCTACGTGGTGTCTGCACGCTGTGGTCAGAAGGGCTGGACATCGCCCGCCGAGAAAAACTCAGTGGTCAGTATGGATGGGAGGGGTCGCTTCCCACTCACAAGTGCTGTCCCAAGGACCAGGATTGGCACGAAGGTTATGAGAAGGTGACTATCACAATGGCTGCCAGCTTTTGGACCCATGGCCCGAGTCATTCAGAGATAAGGCTGTGGGGGTTGATTATGTGGGAAATGGTTGAGGAGACATTTACATAAAAAATGGACTAGACTCCAGAGAGTTTAAGAAATCCCCTCCTCACTGGCAGTATCTTCTGCTTTTTTTTTTGAGAAAGTGAGTCATGAGCGAGAGGTGACCGACCGCTGTGTCACTGTGACCCCTCAGTGCGGACCTCCTTCCTTGTCCGGAATGCTTCAAGGCTTGCTGACACTAAAAGAAAGCAGATCGTCCCCGCCTTGGCTGTGGAGCAAACCCAGACTGCTGGACTCGGCCCAGGGTGGGTGAGGAGGAAGGCCAGCCAGAAGTCCAGCCTTGTTCTAAGCCTTGAAGTGGTTATCTGGTTAATTTTCAAATCCATCCATTTAGAGATAAGAAAAATGAGGCTCAAAGAGGTTCCTGAGTTTGCCAAAGTCACATAGTAAAAGGCAGAGGGGGCGTGACTGGCAGATGATGCCAACGCCTTGTCCGGACTCTTTGGCCCACTTTTGGGTGGATGGCGGGTGTGCCCTGTGAGTGCCAGGTCTTCCCACCTCCCACCTGAGTCTTTGTGCTTTCGTGCCTGGGAGCCTCACTCTGCCCCCGCCTCCCCTCCCGGGAACTTGCTCAGCCCACACATGCAGCATTTCAGCCAGATTAGCACAGCCGAGGAGCCACCATCAGGGGATATTACCAGGCTGGAGTTACATGCTTAGGCAGGAACACAGAGGCTAGTCACCCCCACTTATAAAGCCCAGTGGCAGGTTCTTTAACACGAATACCAGCAAGTCCTGTCTCCCAGATCAGGCTTAAGATGAGACTGCATGTTTGGCTGTAGAAGTTCTCTCGCTGGTTTGCTGTAATTCAAAGCCCCAAAGGCTGCAGTGGAACCCCAGGGGGACTGTGTCCCAGTGGTTCCCAGGGACAACCTGCTCATGAACACACTCCTTGTTGGCTTTTCTCCCTTCCCTGAATAACTCTTCTTCCCCTTGTCTGTGCTTTCTGGGATCCCCTCTCAAAGAAGCCAACCACACCAAGATAAACAGCTGCCTCCTCTGAGAAGCCTTCCCTGACTGTGAAGAGTAATTGTACATGTTAACGTCGCAGGGCTGTGATGCCCGGATGTTGGATGAACACCAGTCTAGACATTGCCATGAAGGTATCTCTTAGATATGATGAATATTTTACAAACAGTAGGCTTTGAGAAAAGCCGATTACCTTCCATAATGGGGGTGGGCCTCACCTAACAAGCTGAAGGCCTTAAGAGAAAAAAACTGAGGTCCCGGAAGAAGCAATTCTGCCTCAAGACTGCAACATCAACTCTTACCTGAGCTTCCGGCCTGCTTACCTGCCCTGCAGATTTCAGGCTGGCCGAGCCCACAATCACGTGAGCCAATTCCTTCAAACGGGTCTGTACAAAGACATCCTATTGGTTCCGTTTCTGGAGAACACAGACTCCTCCAGTAATTGCTGCTTTCTCTGTGCTACCACAGCACTCACACACACCTCTGTTCTATTTCCGATGCAGTTAATGTGTTATTTTTACTTTATCATATTTAACCGGTTTTCCTCTTTTCTGTTATTTAAATTATCTGTTGACAAGTGTGTTTGCCCCACCACGCTGAGCCCCTTGAGGGTAGAGATTGTCACGTTCAGCTTTGTCTCTTTGCCCCAGTTACAGGACCTAACCCAAAGGAAGCACTTTATAGACGCCTTCACAAACGGATAAACAACTGGAGCTTTTTTTGTTGTGTGAAGAAAGAATACTGGACAAGGAAGCAGACTGATCTCATAGTACCTGCTGCCTTGTGACTGATGTTGAATCTTTGTTGATGGTCTGAAGGGCTTCAGGCAGCTTTGTTCACAGTCGACACTGCTACTTTTATTCATTTATTCATTTGCACGTGCTAATCCCAGCTCTACGACATTGTGCATGGTTAACAAAGCACACATTTCTGATGGAACCCCAAATCCAATAATTAAGCTGTTGGATTATCTCTGAGCTTAGCCAGGAGCTCCCTCCAAGGTTGGTGGTCTGACCCACAGTCAGGCAGAAAAGGTAACACAAGTGGGATTTTGTTTGGTGTCAGCTTAAAATATTTATGAATGGCTGAGACATGAGTGGGCCCCTACTCCTCTCATTTGACACGTCTTAATTATGAAGATCGAAACAAGGAAAGCAGGCTCCATTCTGGCATTAGATGCGTGTAAGGTGATCTTCCAGTCCCAACTTGACTGTGTCAGAATTTCTTATCTCAGGTTTCTGAATGAACTGTTTTTGAAAGCCTCAGGGGAGATTAATATCTCCACCTGCTCTTCACCCACAATTCCTTAAAAAAAATAGACTTTTCATTCTAGTAGAGAAAGGATTGTGAGATGTTTTTTTTTCTTCCTGAATTTGTCTTGGATCCCAAAAGCAGACCTATAGCATACTTTATTTTCATTGTCCTTTCATAAACAGATCTGAGATTTTTTTGACACAGTAGCTTTCTGTTGACAGATGGACAACTATGTTGTAGAAGAGAAAACCAAAGTACAAAATGAGTCGGACTGAAAACCAATTTATGTTCAATTCCTGGGCTATCCTGCCATTGAAAATTCTCCACTTGCCTCCAAAGATGTTAATTAACAATAGCCATTCTTTAGTATTTACTAGATGCCAGGTCCTTTTCTAAGTACCTTACATAATAGCTAATTTACACACTCAACAAGCCTGTTGTTTTCAAGCCGGGAAACTGAGGCATGGGGAAGTAATGAATTTTAAAATCTTAGGTATGAAATTTCCTTTGTAATCACTTTTGCACTAAATCTTGCTAAAGAGCCATGTTTAGTAAAACTCATTATAGAAAATGTATGTGTTTATGCCTATAGCTTCAATATTGAAATGGTACTGTTATTTTCTCAATGTGTAAATCACTTTCACTAAAGATCCAGGGGGTATTAACTTACGTCTCCTTATCCTTCCTGACTTTTGCAGTCACAAAGATGAATGTCTTCACAGGAGTTCAGTGTTCTCATTCCAGACACACTGCACTTTCCTCTTGCCACGGAAGACAGAACAGGAAGTGCGCAGAGAACCAAGTGTACCATTTTAAGCCCCTATTTCCTGTGGCTTTTCGTTTCACAATAAATTGAGCATGAAATAAAGTGAGATAAGGAGCAGAAATAGTCTTTTTTTTTTTTTAAAGATTTTTATTGGGGAATTGGGGGATGGGAATAGCGCTGGGGAATTGGGGGGAAGGGGAACAGACGAGTTGCTGTCCTTTTGTTCTTCAGTCTAGTTGTGGAGGACATTGCTTCACTGGCCCAAGTTGGCACCATCATTGCGCTCTTCCCAGACAAGGCAGATCAGTCGCTGGCTTTTGGACACCGCTCACTGTGGCTGCTGGCCACTCACGCTGGCTGCTGGCTACACACGGTAGCCCATGGCAACCCACTGCCACAGGGGCTGCAGCCTACGCCGTTGCTGTTGCCTCACGGCAGCCCAGCTCCAGGTTGAGCTGTTGTTCAGCATCTTAGCTGTAGAGGGCAGTGTCACTGGCCCTCATATGTGGGATCCGAACCGGGGCCCTCTGACGTCCCAAGCCAGCTCTTAACCAGTGCGCCACTCGGCTGGCCTGGAAATAGTCTTTTTTTTTATCGTGGGACTCTACCTAAGTTCCCTGACAGCAAGTGTCAGAGACACGGACCATAGAGACGAGAGGCGAGGCTGGGAGGGAAGGGCAACCCGTATCCTCTGAGGGTTTCCAGCCCCTAAACAACACGGGAGGCTCTCAAATGAAATTTCCAGGCTCATCTTTTTCTCTTTCTTAAAGCTCCTCTAGAATTTCCAGTGCTTCTCCAGTCCCCGATGAGTTCCTTAAAACAGCGGCTTGTGGCTTCTGCCATCCCTTCCATCCCCAGCTTCCAAAGCCCCAGAGCCAGCATATCAGGGGATGTCTGCTTTGGCTTAAATAGAGCATTACAAATCTTTCTCCTAATCGCTCTTGGCGTCCCGCCTTCTTTCCCCTATGTACTGTTTGTTCCAGCATTCAGAAAACTGCTTGTCCCTTTATCAGATAAAATAGTTTATAATTTCCCAACTCTAAATTTTTGGAGCAGTCAGATGCTCCTGTTTGTTGAACAAGTCTCTTAGAAAGAGCGATCAAACTCACATCATGTGCTGTGCAGCGCTGGCATTCTTCAAGGGTTTGGTTCACTTTTAGCTATTGGAATGGAGTCCTAAAAACTATTTTACCTGGTGTGAACTAAAACTGGGCGCCCCTTCCACACTCCCCCAACCCAACCCTGCCCAGTTCAATCTTAGACTAACATGGGTTTAAGTCCAAGTCAGTGGGAGCAAGAGAGATTTTATAGTAAAAGGACTGCTTGGAGACTCCAGGGAACTGCATGGTGACAAGCATGACTGCCACCTGCCCCAGCCCTGGCTGCAGCTAAACTGTGATACAGAAGGTTTACATGTGTTTGTCCTGCACGTTCTGAGACCCCCGACCCAGCAGGTTAGTGTAGCCACTGAGACCTTGGCTTTGGAATCATGGGACCAGAGTTTAAATTCTGCCTCTGCCACTTGTAAACCAAGAGATCTTGAGTGAGTTGCTCATTTAGGGTGCAGTTTCTTCATCTGTAATACAAGGGCAGTACTGAAATCTACTCTCAAGAGTTGTGAGGATTCAATGAGGAAACACAAGCAGAGTGCTAAGAATGGCACCTGCCATGTAAGTGCTCAGTAAGGGGTAGTGTTTACCCCTCCTGGTTTAGGGGGCTTCCTGGGCCCCCAACTGGCTTTTCTTCCCTAGGCACTGGGCCACACTTAGTGCTTCTTTATCTCTCCTGGGTCCCATCAGGATGCTCACTTCCTCAGCATCCGGCTCAACTTCCTGGTCAGGAGACAAAGCTAATAAAAATCAAAGGTGCAAATAACAAGAAGCTGGAACCAGGATGTCAACCCGAGGACATTTTCTGCGACAAAGCATGCTTTTAATAAGCATGAAGTGCTCTCAGTGGAAATTCAAGCAAGAGACAATGACAAGGTAGGGACTCACGTGTCTCCTCTGCAGATACCAGCTGTTGACTGAGGGCAGCGTGCTGAGTTGGGGGATCTTCTCTTTGGAAATTGTCCGTTGTGGGGCTCTGGTGAGGATTATCACAGAGAAGAGGGCTTGAACTCTACGAGGTGCTTCTAAATGTTCTTTGTTAACCCTTGAACCGATGGCATACATGACAGGTGTGCTGTAGGATGTGGGGCAGAGGACGGATGTGTGCAATTTATCTTTGAAATGCATCAAAAAGTAAGAGGGATTGCTAGATGGATAAAGGCAATAATAGATCAATATATCTTGATAAAACAATTATAATAAAATTTTAATAGTAGACTCCAGATGGTGAGTATACATATGTTCACCATAAAGTTCTTTCAACTTCACCATCTTTGCACATTTTTATAGTAAAAAAATATGTATTTTTTAATGAGAATGAAATGGGATCATTGCGTGCGCGCGCGCGCGCGCACACACACACACACACACACACACACACAGAGCAGAGAGTGTGGCTGTCTTTCCCTAAGAGAATGCCTAAAAGAGGTGATTCAGGAAGAAAAAAGTGACCATAGAACGAAAACTGATAATTGAAATACAGGAAAGATAGTCTATAATTTGGGAGGAGAATGGTTGGTGTTAATGTGTTTTAGGTCCTGATTATTGTTTAGAGGGAGTTAAGATATTAACCGCAGACTTTGTTTTACTTCCTATCTCAAAGGGTTGCTGTGGGGATTACATAAGTTAACATATAGAAAACACATGGAACACAGCCTGCCACGTGGCATATGTTTACCATATATTTATATATTTATACATATATTTTACTACTATTATTATTAATATTATTTCCACTATGCAACCATTAAAAGAAAATAAAATGTATAACTTCCAGCCTTTTAGAGGGGGAAAAAGTGTTAGGAAACACAGGACAGAAAAAAAACCTCTCAATTCCATGATGGTAAAAATGTTAAATAAAAAGCATAGCAAAAGTGAAGCAAGCAGAAAGCATAAAGTAGGAAGGTAGAGAATAACTTTAAATATATGAAGTAGGTGGACTAAACTTTGCAGTTAAAAAACAGAGATAAGCAGATAGGTTAACAACAGTCCCAAAACCAAGCTGAGTATTTGTTATTTATAAATAACACAATTAAAACTTAGAGACATGGAAAGTTGGAAAAACAAGATGGAAACATGTACACTAGGCAAATGCAAACAAAACAAAATTAAAAATCTGGTAGCTCTATTAACATTTAATACAAAAGCAATTATTAGTGATAGAAAGGGTTGCTAAATACAAAGGTTAAATTCATTAGAAATATACAATTTTAAATTGTATGCATTTGATAAAATAGCCTCAAAATGTAGTAGATTCACAAAGAGAAATAAATTCGCCATCATGGTATATATGTAGGGTCATTGGAAAAGTCATGACACGTTTTTGAAACAAAAAACATAGAAAAATACGTCATGACTTCCTACAATCCAATATATATATACATATATATATATATATATGTATACATATACATATACATATATATATATATGTATATATGAAAAAATTGAACAAAACAATCAACTTTCTAAATTTAATGGACATTTACCGAATCAGAGATAAGGGAATACACACTCATATCTACATTCTACACATGGGACATTTACAAAAATTAGACCTCATGCTAAGTCATAAAGTAAATCTCAATACATTAAAAGAAACTGGAATCATACGCAACGTATTTTATTTATTTATTTATTTATTTATTTTT
>NW_017731754.1:409252-412258 GCF_001890085.2 Hipposideros armiger | reverse complement strand
TTTTTAAAGCAGAAAGAAGGAATGAGAAAAAATAAATAAAATAGGAAATTAAGATACAGACTCATCAACAGCAAAAGGGATTCCTTAAAGAGATTAATAAAATGAACAAACCTTTGCTGGGATTGATCAATAAAAATATACATAAGCCACAAATAAAAACATATTAAGAATTAAAGGGTGCCATAAATACAGGTAGAATAGAATATTAAGAGGAAACAATACTATGAAAATATAGATGAAGTGAACAAACTCTAGGAAATTCTATCAAAATGTACTCAAGAAGAAATGGAAAACTTTGATAATTCTATTATCATTAAAGAACTTGAATTGAAGGTTATAACTTTTCCTCAGAGACCCAGATGGTTTGATAGGTGAGTTTTTAACAAATTTTTAAGTAATTGTTCACCCAATCTTATATGAACTTTTCATGGAATACACAAAAGAGGGAAAACTTCTCAATGTATTGTAAGAAGCCACTATAACTTTAATCCAAAGCTAGACAAGGATTGTATAAAGGAAAGTTTTAAGACACCTCACTAATGGACATTGATGCAAAAAGCCTAAATAAAATATTAACCAACCAAATGTAGCATTATAATAAAAGAGAGACTATGCCAAGAGGAAGTTGAGTTTATCTCAATAATACAAGAGTGGCTTGTAAATAAAAAAAAAATTTCTATAGATGTAACAGTATCTTCTGCATATCAATAGATAAAGACAAAACATTTGATAAAAAATATTACAGTAAAGTAGGAATGGGAGGAAACTTCCTGGATGATTGATGAATGGTGCTTACCAAAATGATAGCCAACATCATTCTCATTGGTGAAATGCTAGAGAATTTAATTTTAAATGCAGGAACAAAGAAGTTATCCCAATCACCATTTCTATGACAATAGAAATCCTAGCTAGCTCAGTAAGAAAATAAAAGTATAAGTAATGAGGATAGGAAAAGAAAAAGAACTATGACTGTCAGGTGGTATAGTTCAGTCTCCATGAAAAACCTCAAGATATCTACAGAAAATTCATTAAAATTAAGAGTATTTTTGCAAGACAATTTTAGATCAATATAAAAATCAATTGCATTTATATTTTAAAAATATTATAAAGGAATAGACTTCAGCAACTGGATGCATCTCGGAAAAAAATCTGAGTGCAAAAAGCAAGCTGAAGAAGGTTGCATATTCATAATGGCGCCATCATTTTATAAAGCTCCAAAACAAGGAAAACTAAACAATGGATTGCTTAAAGATACATACACAAACCATTTTTTAAAGGACCAATGAGAAACATGATTTCGGGATTTTGCTTATCACAGGCCCACGAATCAGGGGGAAACACCTAGGTCACTTTAAAGGTATTGGTCTGGTTGTTAAGTTGAGTGATGGTTCGCAGATGTTCGTTTCATAATTATGTTTTACAGCTGACGAAGGTGCTGAAATTGTTTTTTATTAATGAAGTATTACATTCAGCATTTTAGGCACAAGCCAAAGCATCCAGTGACTTGTTGGTCATATTACAAGTTTTGGACTTCATTTTTCCACTTAATTCTTATCTCCTATGGGACTTCTCAGCATCTGGACACTCACCAGCCAGGTCACGAGCCAGGCCATCGTGACACTGTAAACTCTTTTGCCTGAAAAATAACCTCCCTTTTCTTTTAGTCACACACCCTTTTCTTTGCCCAGCTCCCAAAGAATTGAAGACCCAAAGCTCCAATTGACTGGTAAACATTCTCCTAAAAGACCTCTTGTTAAGAGACTCTCACATCTCACATCACGTCCCCTCTCTGAAGGTCAACTGACTGTCACATGGCTCAAAGTTTGGGGCCCTCAGAGCCCTCTCATAGGAGTGTGGGCTTCTCAGTTCGTGGGACCAATGATTATGAATATGATTTTAATTAAAAGCACCCTCTGTCCAAAGAGCCATGAAAAAACTTGAATCAGGAAAGTTGAGTTCAACGGAGAGGAGAGTTTGGGGTCGATGATACAGGTAGAGCAAGAGGGCTAACGGGCCGTGGCCAAATCCAGGCCGGAGGACGGGGTTGGAGGGGCAGCCTGGGCGAGGCCGTGGGAAGGCTGTCATCGGGCGGGGCTCTGCCTGGGTCTTCCTTCCTGCTTCTCATGCTGAGGTCTAGGTCCACCTCAGTTCTTCTGGTGGCCTTTGCGTGTAGGGTGACATGGTTGGGAGCACAGGCTGGGATGGCTAGGCACATCTCTCTGGGTTTCCAGAGAAGCTGACTTTAGACAGAATGCTTAATCTTTCTGGGCTCCTGTTTCCACATCTGTAAAAGAGCATAATGATAGTGCCTCCTAGTGGGTGGTGAGGATTCATTGTTTTTCATGAGAAAACAGTACAGGGCCTGACACATGCTGGGGGGGGGGTTAATGTTGGTCAGTTGACATTTGTAGTTTCAGGGCCAGGAAGCAACTCTACACAGGTGCCCCTAGGCCACCCTATCCAGTGCTGCTCGGAGCCAGTTTTGGTCCTGTTGTGGACACTCCTGTGTTTGCAGGGACCAAAGTCCTCTCATAAAGTGGTGACACTCGCACTGACACACACCTGGGGAGGGTGGTCGTTAGCCCCAAGTGGGCTGTGAGTCCTGGGATTTTAGCCGACAGACGATCGTAAATAGCAGCTTATGAGGTTATTTTATTTTACAAGGGTTGCTCTGACAGTTTGTCACTATAATGCAAAAACATTCAGTAAGTTCCTCCATGAAACTTATGAAAAAACTAGGAATTGGTTGTTCCAAAGACTTAAAAAAATCCCATTACCCAGTGAAATATTAGTTTTTAAAAATGCTTTCACTGTGATTGGGCACGTTTTTAGAGAACTGTATCGGGGCACAGCTTCTGCGAAGTTAGGTCACACTCCAAGGTCCACACAAGCGGGCCGGCCGAGTGGCTCAGTTGGTTAAGAGCTCGCTCAAGAGTTTGAGCTCTGAGCAACAGCGGTTCGAGTTCCGCCCGAGCTGAGCAGCCGCTGAGCTGCCAACAGGTGGCA